>NC_134354.1:798196754-798491754 GCF_048569485.1 Anomaloglossus baeobatrachus
TTATTCTCAAAATACAAATTTATTTGTCTGGGGAAACTTTTATAAAATGCCGGATCAGGTGACTGGTCTGATATATATCCGTGCACCTTTTCTCAAATTTCGATTCTCTCTCTCTTTCTATCTCTCTCATATATATATATATACGCACACACACACACACACACACACACACACAGTGTCTATATATATATATATATATATATATATATAAAAACTACAGTTCAAAAATCCTACTTTTATTTACCAGATGAGCTGTATAATGAATAGAGAATCTCGTGCAGACAGTGACGAGGTTAGTAATGATGATTGTTACATGTAATAATAATCTTCTCTTCACACTTGGCTTTCGGCACAGATCGCTCCTTTGCACAATTCCAGCTTTGCAGACTTTGGCATTCTAGGGGTTAATATGCGGAGGTAATCTGGAGATATTTCGCCCCATGCTTCCCTCCACAAGTTGGATTGGTTGATGGGCCCTTTTTGGCACCGTACGGTCACACTGCACCCACAACAGCTCTATAGGGTTGAGGTCTGGTGACTGGGCCCCTCCATTACAGATAAATACCAGCTGCCTGCTTCTCCCCTAAATAGTTCATGCATAATTTGGAGGTGGCTTTGGGTCATTGTCCTGTTGTAGGATGAAATTGGCTCCAGTCAAGCACTGTCCACAGGGTATGGCATGGCGTTGTAAAATGGAGTGATAGCCTTCCTTATTCAATATCCCTTTTACCTTGTACAAATCTCCCACTTTACCAGCACCAACCCCAGACCATCACATTACCTCCACCATGCTTGACAGACGGCGTCAGACACTCTTCCAGCATCTTTTCAGTAGTTCTGCATCTCACAAATGTTCTTCTGTGTGATCCAAACACCTCACACTTCGATTCGTCCGTCCATAACACTTTTCTCCAATCTTCCTCTGTCCAATGTCTGTGTTCTTTTTCCCATATTAATCTTTTCCTTTATTAGCCAGTCGCAGATATGGCTTTTTCTTGGCCTCTCTGCCCTGAAGGCCGGCATCCCGGAGTCTTCACTGTAGATGGTGACACTGGCGGTTTGCGGGTACTATGTAATGACGCTGCCAGTTGAGGACCTGTGAGGCGTGGATTTCTCACACTAGAGACTGTAATGTCCTTGTCTTGTTGCTCAGTTGTGCAGCGCGGCCTCCACTTCTCTTTACTCTGGTTACAGCCTGTTTGTGCTCTCCTCTGAAGGGAGTAGTACACACCAATGTAGGATATCTGCAGTTTCTTGGCAATTTCTCGCATGGAATAGCCTTCATTTCTAAGAACAAGAATAGACTGTCGAGTTTCACAGGAAAGTTTTCTTTTTCTGGCCATTTTGAGAGTTTAATGGAACCAACAAATGTAATGCTCCAGATTCTCAACTATCTCAAAGGAAGGTCAGTTTTTTAGCTTCTCTAATCAGCAAAACTGTTTTCAGCTGTGCTAACATACTTGCACAAGGGTTTACCAGGGATTTCTAGACATCCATTAGCCTTCTAACACAGTTAGCAAACACAATGTACCATTAGACACTGGAGCGGTGGTTGTTGGAAATTGGCCTCTATACACCTATGTAGATATTGCATTAAGAACCAGACCTTTGCAGCTGAATAGTCATTTACCACATAATGTATAGAGGGGATTTCTGTGTAATTTACAGTTAGCTTCATTGAAAAAAATAGGGAAATATCTAAGTGACCCTAAATTCTTGAACTGTAGTGTATATATACAGTATATATATATATATATATATATATATATTTATAGTCCTTGCGAGTAAGAACAATGTTCATCTCTGATTTTTCCTAAAGAAAGCAACTTTAGTCTCTGAAACACGTAGAAATGAATCACTGTTAAAGTCAACACAACCAGTTGATCCTTTCACGTCAGCGCAGTTTTAACCCTTTCTTCTCCACCCTGCAAATTATCTCCCTTGTGGGTCGCAGCAGCCATCTCCTGTGTGCTTCTATAGTGGTTGTGTCTCCTGACAACCTGTCCAGGTGAGCAATTCCACCTACATTTCCTACTCCTTGTAACTGGATAAGAAACTATTTTCACCATTCATTTTTCCAGCACATCATCACCCTCCGATGTTGGGTCAGTGACTTCATCATGCACCACCTCATCTTCCACATTCGCACTCTGGTCCTCCTGACTTGTTGATGTAACAACATCACTTGATGGTAACTGTGTCTTGTCAACATCTGCTACTTCTTGACACAGTACGAGGGGCTGCTGATAAGTCTCTGGCTTTACCCAGAAAGAAACAAGCTAGGATGATTAAACTTTCCACTTATTTCACATACTCTCCACTGATGACAACACACTTCTTACATTGGTATTCCAAGTTCTGTAAGTCTAGCAAAAAGAAGGATTTCGTTTGTGCCTGAAAACCAGGCATCCGTAGCAGCCATGACATCAGAAATGGTGTGAAATTTGGTCTCTTGAGGTGTTTCTTCAGGTTTGGAAACAGACGATAGTTGGAGGGAGCTAGACCTGGTGAATAAGGTGGGTGGTCACCAGCTGGAAGCCCAGCTCTGCCAGTTTTGCCGTGGTCGCTTGTGCGGTGTGAACGGAGGCATTGTCTTGCAGGAACAAGATTCCTTTGTGCAGTTTGCCATGTCTTTTGGCCTTCAGAGCTGCCTTCAATTGGTCCAAAAGTTCAATGTAATACCTTGCACTGATTGGTGGAACCCTTTTGAAGGTAGTCCACTAGCAGCACACTCTCCTTATCCCAGAACACAGACGCCATAACCTTAGTGGCTGATTTTTGCACCCTGACCTTCTTTGGATGAGTAGAACCACTGTGCCTCCACTCTTTTGATTGCTCCTCGTTTTCAGGATCATACAAATAATCCAGGTCTCATCCATAGTGACCAGTCGCTCCAGGAAGTTCTAATCAGTCCGAAAACGCTGACAAATGGAGCGTGAAGTTTTCACACGCTGCTTCTCTGATCTGTGGTCAGACATTTGGGGACCCACTTTGCAGAAGCTTCCTCATGTCCAAATATTCATGGATAATGACACAAACATGTTCATGGAAAATCCCCTTGATGTCTGCTATTGCTTTAGCTGAAATTCGTGGATTCTCCAGTGTGAGGTTGTGCACAGCATCCACGATCTCTGGAACAACAACCACTGTCAGTCGTCCAGGATGTTCCTCATCATTGGGGCTGAAGTTGTCCGTTTTACATCTGGCAACCCAGTTCTTACCTGTGGAATATGAAGGGCATTGATCCCCCAATGCCTGCGACATATCACCATGAATATGCTTCACGGACTTTCCTTACAGAAACAAGAATTTTATCATCCTCTGCTCTCAGTTGCTGTGAATATCGCATTGGACTCCGCCATGTTGTTTTCCCGCGTGCGTGGAACACTGTTGCCATAAGCAACAAACACAAAATTTTTAAAACATATATTAGACACATAAGGCTTTCATGTGATGTAACATTCGTTATCATAGAAACAAAAAAGATCACAAATCCAAAGACTTATCAGCAGCCCCTCATAATTACCATTCCCTACTGTCATCTTCTCCTGACCACGGTTGCTGAAATGTTTGGGCATCATTGCTCACGATCTCTTCATGTCCCTCTTGAAATGTGCAGGGCGACAGGCCAGAATCAATAAATGGAAAGGTAAAGAGCTCCTCGTAGTGTCTAACTGTGGGTGACTTGTCTCCTGGGACTCACCATGGTGGGAGAAAGGAGGATCAGGGTGAGGTTTATGTGGTCCAGACTCTTCGCTAGTGAGATTGGACCATGTGGAAGACAAGGTGGTGCCAGAAAAACATACTGGAAGCATTATCTGCCATTCAGCCATCAACCTGCTCGCACTATTCTGGCTTCAACAGAGGTGTCTCGCGCTCCCCTGCAAAGTGGGACAGGAAGACAGGTCTCGTGGATGAGCATGATTATTTTGCTCCCGCAGCAGGCCTAGACATGGTCTGGGCCTCTGCGTGCACCACCATTAGCGGGTGTCCACTTCCCTGTCCCTTATTGGTATTAATAGGGACAATTAAATATGTAGCCCTGAAGAGGACTTTTGTTTGTAGGTTGCAGGAACAATATAAGTATAGAAGGATTGTATTGCTATAAACACTGCCCATATGCCTTCTCTTCTCTAAGCTCTCCCTCTTTGACCAATTCCCCCTGAACTGGAGTGTGCCGAGCATCGCCCCCCCCCAGATCTTATATCGACCCAATGACGTGATGCGGCCGCCAATCACACAAATGCCAGTACCTAACATGGCTACGGCATTACTATCTATGGCAGGCAATCTCGGCATGGTGATTGGCTGTCTAACAACCTCAAAACATGAGGAGTGGAGACTCAAGCTTTGCGCTAGAGCCACTGGGATACTTGGCCGAGTACCGAGTGTACCCATGCACTACAAATGCTCGATCAAGTACCGAACAGTGCGGATTACGCTCGCCCAATACTAGTTGCTCCCCTTTTCACATATTCTCCATAATGGCAATTTCCTTTAAAAAATAGGAAAATGTATAAATGATTTTCATTTTGAACTACTTAGAAATATCTATAATTTAGGTAAAGTGAAGAATAATATTAGGAGAGGACTAGAGATGAGCGGACTTGTTCTAAAGAGGTTCACCAATTTCACATTCAGTACGAGACTTAGCTGGCCTGGGTTCGATAATCCAAGCCCTTTCCCCAAAAGTCTCAATGTCTGGTTTTGTTGGATAACTGATAGCATTTTCCAAAATGTTTTTCAAATAACAAGTTCTGCTTTTGGATAGGATTGTGGTGCTCTATGATGAATGGGGGATGTGTGTAATGAGTGGAGGGGTGGGGAATCGGGAGAAGCCAGAGGAGTGGAGCACTTTTTTTTTCTTACCTTTATTTGTGGATGTTCCTGCAGACAATCACGGTGCAGAAAACATCCACAAGGTTCTGACACAAGGGCTTGTGTCATTGGCTGCCTAAGTCACATGCCTGTCTGCATAAAAAAGCAGACATGTGGCATCAGCGCCATTTTGTGATTGTTAAAGATTTGGGAAGGTGCTGCCGCTACTGCTGCGTTTAATGCTTGCTCAAAATTAGCCAGTGCACTATGTTTCTAGGTATTGGTATTTATTAGTGCCTGCTCAAAATTAGCCAGTAAACAACATTTTTAGGTATTGGTACTTGTTAGTGTCTGCTCAAAATTAGCCAGTGAACCCCATTTGCCAGTTAACTAGCTAAATAGGTATTGCCACTTTTTAGCCAGTTAACCACATTTCTAGATATTGATACTTGTTAGTGCCTGCTCAAAATTAACCATTGAACAAGCTAAATAGGTATTGGCCCTTTTTAGTGCCTGATCAAAATTAAAGAATGAACCACATTTCTAGGTATTGGTACTTATTACTGCCTGCTCAAAATTTGCCAGTGAACTAGTTAAATCGGTATTGGTAATTTTTAGTGCCTGCTCAAAATTACGCAGTGAACTACATTTCTATGCATTGGTACTTATTAGTGCCTGCTCAAAATTAGCCAGTGTATTAGGTAAATAGGTATTGACACTTTTTAGTGCCTGCTCAAAATTACCCAGTGAACCACATTCCTAAGTATTGGTACTTATAATTGACTACTCAAAATAGCCAGTAAACCACATATCTAGGTATTGGTTCTTATTAGTGGCTGCTCAAAATTAGCCAGTGAACTAGCTAAGTAGGTATTGGCACTTTTTAGTGCCTGCTTTAAATTACCAAGTGAACCACATTTATTGCGACTTAATATTGCCTGCTCAAAATTAGCCAGTGAACCACCTTTCTAGTTATTGGTACTTAGTAGTTCCTACTCAAAATCACCCAGTGAACCACATTTATAGATATTGGTAGTTATTATTGCCTGCTTAAAATTAGCGAGTAAACCACCTTTCTAAGTATTGGTACTTTTTAGTGTCTGCTGCAAATTTGCCAGTGAACCACATTTCTAGGTATTTTGGAACTTATAGTGTCTTAACAATATTATCATGTAAAGCAAGAAATAGTAATCACAAGAAAAGCGCTTGAGCAAAGGCACTCACTCCAAATTTAAAGTAATATAATACGATTCTTTATTTATGTATCAAAAAGTTTAAAACCACACATACAAAATACAACACAGTGCAGACATATTAAAAAACAGCAAGGACAATGGTAATGAAACCCAATCCAAAAAATCTTCTCCAAGAAATATATATTGTACCAGAATCACCATAGATAGTTCAAAATGCAAGACAATACAGATAAAGAGTCCGAGAAATAACCATCTTATAAATAGGTATATACTGAGACAGACATTCTATCTTTCAAGCAGCATTATAACCAAATGGTCAAAACAGCAGCTGCAATGCCTCATAGGCAAAGAGTTCCTATCATGGGGATTCACCAGTGGGTGGTGATACCCACTGCCCCTGATGAAGCTAACATAGCGACACGCGTTGGGCCAGGTTCTCCACTTCCATTTTTAGATAGGGAATCACCATGATAGGAACTCTTTGCCTATGAGGCATTGCAGCTGCTGTTTTGACCATTTGGTCATAATGCTGCTTGAAAGATAGATGTCTGTCTCAGTATATACCTATTTATAAGATGGTTATTTCTCGGACTCTTTATCTGTATTGTCTTGCATTTTGAACTATCTATGGTGATTCTGGTACAATATATATTTCTTGGAGAAGATTTTTTGGATTGGGTTTCATTACCATTGTCCTTGGTGTTTTTTAATATGTCTGCACTGTGTTGTATTTTGTATGTGTGGTTTTAAACTTTTTGATACATAAATAAAGAATCGTATTATATTACTTTAAATTTGGAGTGAGTGCCTTTGCTCAAGCGCTTTTCTTGTGATTACTATGGTTGGTTTTGCTTGACAGGTGCACCCCCTTATTCATGATAAATTCACCATATAAATTATGGCTGTGCACTTCTAATTGTTTTTTCTTGTAAAGCAAGAAATAAAGAATTTAACTTTTGTCTCAGGTGTCTGACAGGTGGAGGCATAGGGTTGTGATAAATCTATTTCAAAGGGGAAGGCAAAATCAACCTGAATTCATGGTGGAAGGGGGAATAGGCGGGGTGTTGGAGGTGCACGTTTAGGAAGTTCTGTTAAAAGTCTAGTGAGCAAACACCAGCTCATCCTATCCCTAGAGAAATGAGAACAACTCCCGTTACTGGACAGCCTAGTATACTAGATTTCTTTGGCAGCTGGACATCACTTCAACTTCGAAATAAGGCTGATAAACAGCAGGTGCTGGAGTGGATGGCAAGCGCTGCATCATGTGGCCTCTCCTCCTCTTCCTGCACCTCAACATCACACACAGTTCATTCCCCAGAGGTGCCACCACAATTACACTTGTTTCCTCCCGCATCACAAATCTACAACTGGCAAACTGACTGTGGGGAACCGCACATGGGCGAGTCTGCAGAGCTGTTCACACTTTCTATCCCATAGGCATCACAGGTCCGCTCCAAAGATTCCCAGACTGAAGAGGAGTCAAACATCTGCACCGATGCCCAAAATCTTTGTCAGCTGGATCCTGGCTCAGACAAAGTAGTGTCCGAGCAGGATCTCAACTCTCATCAACTGATGTTAACTCCCGGGGGGAAGGTGGTGATGATGAGATTCCTGATGCGCACACGTACTGTTCTGTGATGTCAGGTCAGTAATAGGAGCAGTGGGACAACATAGAGCATGGCAATGAAGTTGTAGATTCCACTTGGAGTGAACCCAGAGGCACGCAGCTGAGTAGCTCAGCAGATGAGGAGCAGGAAGACTAGGCTTTTACATTGGCGATTCCTGCACAAAGACTTAGTGATGCAATGATGAGAAACACTGTATCCTGAGCCACAACTCTGGTTGTAGCCAGCAGCGGTCGCGGGTTTGCAGTATGCAGGAAGAGTTGCCTAGCCTGGGCCTTTTTAGAGACTGCAAAAGTTGACCCAACGTTTGTTATCTGCCAGTGTTGTATACAACTCAGTAGAGGCAAAAATTCAAATAATTTGACTACTATATTCATGAATCGGCAAATGCGCAACCAACATCCATTACTACGGGAATCCTACTGCGCAAAAATGTCGCTACCGAACCTACCCAACCACCGGTGCCAAATCAACCGCATCTGTTGCGTCTTCCTCCTACTGAATCGCCGTCAAAAATATTGTTACACAGGTCTCTGACCAGAGAACCTCCACTTGTTTACCCTCTACAGTCGGGGTGAGTGAGAGCCTATTAGCTGTTATAGAAGTGACCGTGCCTGGTGTTTTTGACTCATTTGAGACGCCAAGGCCACATCCTGTGTGTTGCATGGACCATACTTCACTGATGTGCAAAAAGACTATGTGGAAATGGGGAAGGAGGGATTAATGCCACTGTCCTGCTGTCTGCCTGAAATGTTTTTAAATATCAAGACTCCAAGATTGGTCTCCAAGCTATGTCTTGTCTGTACTGGCATGGGTGTAGTAGGAGCATACACTCATACACCTCTTGAGTTTTAAAATGGAAATGCCAGGCCACATCCTAGTCATGTAGTGCGCTGGCCATTCACAGCCATGCCAATACTTGTCATGGCTGTGATGGGTCTGGAAGTGCCCACAGCCAAAAAGCTTATTGATTGGCTGTGCTACAGCTTTTCAACAAGATTTTCGTGGCTGATGAACCAGAACAGTAACATGAACTTCAGTTTACAAGTTCATGTTCATAATCCAGCACTGGACACTTGGTGTCCGATATGAACCCCGAACTTTACAGTTAGGGTTCACTCACCGTAGTTCTAATACAAAATTGTAAGTATTTCAGCTCCGTAGTAGAAGATTCCGCAAATACATTTGAGGTTATTTTTTGGAAGAAGCTTTTGTGTCATGTCTTTCTCTTAGGGACCTAGTCACCCTCTGGCCACGATGAGGTGCCAGGCATCTGGCTTCTCCTCTTTAATTGTTACATAAAAATATATGATTATATGAGTTGACTGAAAGAGCTGAAAACTTATAAAGACTTTATTTATTGGAAAAGAATGGCAGAGTGTCCGAATGTGGGAGAAAGTAAACTTATATCACTGGAAAAAAAATAACCAAAAAAACCCCAATAACTATTCCCCTCACTTGTCTTCTCCTAGGAAATATGAACTCATCTCAAGTCTTTGGCTCAATTCCTCCGGAGTTCCTTCTGGTTGGCCTCTCATGGCTTGAGGACAAGAAAGTTCCCGTGGCTCTAGTCTTCCTGTTGATGTACCTGGTGGTCATCGTCAGTAATTGTACCATCATTATACTCATCAAGACTGACAAGAAGCTCCAGGAACCAATGCATATACTGATATCTCTGCTGGCTCTGATAGACCTCGGTGTGTCCTCCTCTGTCATCCCAAAGGTCCTGGCCATTCTGTGGTTTGATTCTACCACAATCTCCAGTGCGGGATGCCTAATTCAGTTCTATGTTCTGTACAGCATGTTGGGTCTCCAGTCTTCTCTCTTTGCTCTGATGTCCTTTGACCGGTACGTGGCCATTTGTCACCCTCTCAGACATTCCACCATAATGAGCCAATCCTTTATGGTTAAGTCTGTGGCCTTCATTGTGTTACGTATTTTCATTTTTGAGATTCCTTTGCCGGCTCTGACAGCCAGTCTGACCTTCTGTAGTGTGAATATCATTTACCACTCATATTGTGAGTACATGGAAGTTATGAAACTTGCCTGTGGAGATCCCATGCCTGTTGTCATCTACAACGCCATTATTATCTGTATCTTCCCAGGTGGAGATAACAGCCTCACAATTTTCTCTTACATTCAGATCTTGAGGGCAGTTCACAAGTTGAAGTCTCCTCAAGCTCGATGGAAGTCGCTGAATACGTGCAGCTCCCACGCCATCCTGCTGTCATTGTTCTATATATCCTCGACATTTCCTCTCTATCTCTTTATATTTTATCCTGATTCTCCCCTTTATGTGAAGAGCATATCTCAGCTGATCACCTGCCTCCTGCTGCCCATGGTAAACCCATTAATATATGGTGCAAAGACCAAGGAAATCCGGGCTGGACTGAGAAGACTTTATTGGAGAATGATCCTGCAATAAGACTGGGGATGAGGAACTCCCATCAGCGTGGGCGTTATGGGGGCTGAAGTGTTATGGTTACATAATGAACAATCCTCCTTCCCCATATGTACAGTATGAGCTGTTACAAAGCCTCCTATATACAGTATGAGCCTCCACACAGTCCCCTATATACTGTATGAGCCCTCACATAGCCCCTATATACAGTATGAGCCCTCACATAGCCCCTATTTACAGTATGAGCCTCCCCACGGCCCCCTACATACAGTATAAGCCTCCACACAGCCCCCTATATACAGTATGAGCCTCCACACAGTCCCCTATATACTGTATGAGCCCTCACATAGCCCCTATATACAGTATGAGCCCTCACATAGCCCCTATTTACAGTATGAGCCTCCCCACGGCCCCCTACATACAGTATAAGCCTCCACACAGCCCCCTATATACAGCATGAGCCTCCACACAGTCCCCTATATACTGTATGAGCCCTCACATAGCCCCTATATACAGTATGAGCCTCCACACAGCCCCTTATATACAGTATGAGCCCTCATATAGCCCCTATATACAGTATGAGCCCTCACACAGCCCTCTATATACAGTATGAGCCCTGACATAGCCCCTATACATAGTATGAGCCCCCACACAGCCCCTATATACAGTATGAGCCCCCACATAGCCTCCTATATACAGTATGAGCTCTCACACAGCCCTCTATATACAGTATGAGCCCTCACATAGCCCCTATATACAGTATGAGCCCCCACATAGCCTCCTATATACAGTATGAGCTCTCACACAGCCCCCTATATACAGTATGAGCCCTCAAATAGCTCCTATATACAGTATGAGCCCCCACATAGCTTCCTATATACAGTATGAGCCCTCACATAGCCCCTATATACAGTATGAGCCTCCACACAGCCCCCTATATACAGTATGAGCCCTCACACAGCCCCCTATATACAGTATGAGCCCTCACATAGCCCCTATATACAGTATGAGCCCTCACACAGCCACCTATTTAGAGTATGAGCCCTCACATAGCCCCTATATACAGTAGGAGCCCTCACATAGCCCCTATTTACAGTATGAGCCTCCACACAGTCCCCTATATGCAGAATGAGCCTCCACACAGCCCCTAGATATATTATAAGCCCCCACATAGCCTCCTATATACAGTATGAGCCCCCACACAGCCCCCTATATACAGAAAGAGCCTCCACACAGCCCCTAGATATATTATTAGCCCCCACACAGCCCCTAGATATATTATTAGCCCCTAGATAGTCCCTATATACAATGTGATCCACCACATAGTCTCCTATATACAAAATGAGCCCCACATAGCACGCTATATACAATGTGATCCACCATTTCACCACTATATACAGTGTGAGACTCCACATAGCTTCCTATATTCAGTAAGAGCCCTCACATAGTCCCACTATATACCATATGAGCCCCCAGATAAGCTCTTATGTACAGTATGAGCCACCACATTGCCTTCTATATACAATGTGATCCACCACATAGCCCCCTATTTAGAGTATGATGATCCTCCACAAATCCCTTATATACAATAGGAGCCCCACATAGTCCCCTGTATATAGTACAAGCCCCACATAGCCTTCTATATAAGATATGAACCCTCACATAGCCTTCGCTATCCAGAGGACAGGTCTAGGAGGAGGAGCACAGAGTAATGTAGAAGGCAGAGGACAGGACTAGGAGGAGGAGCACAGAGTGATGTAGAAGGCAGAGGACAAGTCTAGGAGGAGGAGCACAGAGTAATGTAGAAGGCAGAGGACAGGTCTAGAAGGAGGAGCACAAAGTAATGTAGAAGGCAGAGGACAGGTCTAGGAGGAGGAGCACAGAGTAATGTAGAAGGCAGAGGACAGGTCTAGGAGGAGGAGCACAGAGTAATGTAGAAGGCAGAGGACAGGTCTAGGAGGAGGATCCCAGCATAATGCAGAAGGCAGAGGACAGGTCTAGGAGGAGGAGCACAGAGTAATGTAGAAGGCAGAGGACAGGTCTAGGAGGAGGAGCACAGAGTAATGTAGAAGGCAGAGGACAGGTCTAGAAGGAGGAGCACAGAGTAATGTAGAAGGCAGGGGACAGGTCTAGGAGGAGGAGCACAGAGTAATGTAGAAGGCAGAGGACAGGTCTAGAAGGAGGAGCACAGAGTAATGTAGAAGGCAGAGGACAGGTCTAGGAGGAGGAGCACAGTGTAATGTAGAAGGCAGAGGACAGGTCTAGGAAGAGGAGCACAGAGTAATGTAGAAGGCAGAGGACAGGTCTAGGAGGAGGAGCATAGACTAATGTAGAAGGCAGAGGACAGGTCTAGGAGGAGGAGCACAGAGTAATGTAGAAGGCAGAGGACAGGTCTAGGAGGAGGAGCATAGACTAATGCAGAAGGCAGAGGACAGGTCTAGGAGGAGGAGCACAGAGTAATGTAGAAGGCAGAGGACAGGTCTAGGAGGAGGAGCATAGACTAATGTAGAAGGCAGAGGACAGGTCTAGGAGGAGGAGCACAGAATAATGTAGAAGGCAGAGGACAGGTCTAGGAGGAGGAGCACAGAGGAATGTAGAAGGCAGAGGACAGGTCTAGGAGGAGGAGCACAGAGTAATGTAGAAGGCAGAGGACAGGTCTAGGAGGAGCACAGAGTAATGTAGAAGGCAGAGGACAGGTCTAGGAGGAGGAGCACAGAGTAATGTAGAAGGCAGAGGACAGGTCTAGAAGAAGGAGCACAGAGTAATGTAGAAGCCAGAGGACAGGTCTAGGAGGAGCACAGAGTAATGTAGAAAGCAGAGCACAGGTCTAGAAGGAGGATCACAGAGTAATGTAAAAGGCAGAGGACGGGTCTAGGAGGAGGAGCACAGAGTGATGTAGAAGGCAGAGGACAGGTGTAGATGGAGGAGCACAGAGTAATGTAGGAGGCAGAGGACAGGTCTAGGAGGAGGAGCACAGAGTAATGTAGAAGGCAGAGGACAGGTCTAGGAGGAGGAGCACAGAGTAATGAAGAAGGCAGAGGACAGGTCTAGGAGGAGGCGCACAGAGTAATGTAGAAGGCAGAGGACAGGTCTAGAAGGAGGAGCACAGAGTGATGTAGAAGGCAGAGGACTGGTCTAGAAGGAGGAGCACAGAGTAATGTAGAAGGA
The DNA here is from genome assembly GCF_048569485.1 of Anomaloglossus baeobatrachus. Classification (NCBI taxonomy): domain Eukaryota; kingdom Metazoa; phylum Chordata; class Amphibia; order Anura; family Aromobatidae; genus Anomaloglossus; species Anomaloglossus baeobatrachus. The sequence continues at coordinate 798,209,963 of NC_134354.1, forward strand.
GGAGAACAGGTCTAGAAGGAGGAGCACAGAGTAATGTAGAAAGCAGAGGACAGGTCTAGGAGGAGGAGCACAGAGTAATGTAGAAGGCAGAGGACAGGTCTAGAAGGAGGAGCACAGAGTAATGTAGAAGGCAGAGGACAGGTCTAGAAGGAGGAGCACAGAGTAATGTAGAAGGAAGAGGACAGGTCTAGGAAGAGGAGCACAGAGTAATGTAGAAGGCAGAGGACAGGTCTAGGAGGAGGAGCATAGACTAATGTAGAAGGCAGAGGACAGGTCTAGGAGGAGGAGCACAGAGTAATGTAGAAGGCAGAGGACAGGTCTAGGAGGAGGAGCATAGACTAATGCAGAAGGCAGAGGACAGGTCTAGGAGGAGGAGCACAGAGTAATGTAGAAGGCAGAGGACAGGTCTAGGAGGAGGAGCATAGACTAATGTAGAAGGCAGAGGACAGGTCTAGGAGGAGGAGCACAGAATAATGTAGAAGGCAGAGGACAGGTCTAGGAGGAGGAGCACAGAGTAATGTAGAAGGCAGAGGACAGGTCTAGGAGGAGCACAGAGTAATGTAGAAGGCAGAGGACAGGTCTAGGAGGAGGAGCACAGAGTAATGTAGAAGGCAGAGGACAGGTCTAGAAGAAGGAGCACAGAGTAATGTAGAAGCCAGAGGACAGGTCTAGGAGGAGCACAGAGTAATGTAGAAAGCAGAGCACAGGTCTAGAAGGAGGATCATAGAGTAATGTAAAAGGTAGAGGACGGGTCTAGGAGGAGGAGCACAGAGTGATGTAGAAGGCAGATGACAGGTGTAGATGGAGGAGCACAGAGTAATGTAGGAGGCAGAGGACAGGTCTAGGAGGAGGAGCACAGAGTAATGTAGAAGGCAGAGGACAGGTCTAGGAGGAGGAGCACAGAGTAATGAAGAAGGCAGAGGACAGGTCTAGGAGGAGGCGCACAGAGTAATGTAGAAGGCAGAGGACAGGTCTAGAAGGAGGAGCACAGAGTGATGTAGAAGGCAGAGGACTGGTCTAGAAGGAGGAGCACAGAGTAATGTAGAAGGAGGAGAACAGGTCTAGAAGGAGGAGCACAGAGTAATGTAGAAAGCAGAGGACAGGTCTAGGAGGAGGAGCACAGAGTAATGTAGAAGGCAGAGGACAGGTCTAGAAGGAGGAGCACAGAGTAATGTAGAAGGCAGAGGACAGGTCTAGAAGGAGGAGCACAGAGTAATGTAGAAGGAAGAGGACAGGTCTAGGAGGAGGAGCACAGAGTAATGTAGAAGGCAGAGGACAGGTCTAGAAGGAGGAGCACAGAGTAATGTAGAAGGCAGAGGACAGTTCTAGGAGGAGGAGCACAGAGTAATGTAGAAGGCAGAGGACAGGTCTAAGAGGAGGAGCACAGAGTAATGTAGAAGGCAGAGGACAGGTCTAGAAGGAGGAGCACAGAGTGATGTAGAAGGCAGAGGACAGGTCCAGGAGGAGGAGCACAGAGTAATGTAGAAAGCAGAGGACAGTTCTAGAAGGAGGAGCACAGAGTGATGTAGAAGGCAGAGGACAGGTCCAGGAGGAGGAGCACAGAGTAATGTAGAAGGCAGAGGACAGGTCTATGAGGAGGAGCACAGAGTAATGTAGAAGACAGAGGACAGGTCTAGAAGGAGGAGCATAGAGTAATGTAGAAGGCAGAGGACAGGTCCAGGAGGAGTAGCACAGAGTAATGTAGAAGGCAGAGGACAGGTCCAGGAGGAGGAGCACAGAGTAATGTAGAAAGCAGAGGACAGGTCTAGAAGGAGGAGCACAGAGTGATGTAGAAGGCAGAGGACAGGTCCAGGAGGAGGAGCACAGAGTAATGTAGAAGGTAGAGTACAGGTCTAGGAGGAGGAGGACAGAGTAATGTAGAAGGCAGAGGACAGGTCCAGGAGGAGGAGCACAGAGTAATGTAGAATGGAGAGGACAGGTCCAGGAGGAGGAGCACAGAGTAATGTAGAAGGCAGAGGACAGGTCCAGGAGGAGGAGCACAGAGTAATGTAGAAGGGAGAGGACAGGTCCAGGAGGAGGAGCACAGAGTAATGTAGAAGGCAGAGGACAGGTCCAGGAGGAGGAGCACAGAGTAATGTAGAAGGCAGAGGACAGGTCCAGGAGGAGGAGCACAGAGTAATGTAGAAGGCAGAGGACAGGTCCAGGAGGAGGAGCATAGAGTAATGTAGAAGGCAGAGGACAGGTCCAGGAGGAGGAGCACAGAGTAATGTAGAAGGCAGAGGACAGGTCCAGGAGGAGGAGCATAGAGTAATGTAGAAGGCAGAGGACAGGTCCAGGAGGAGGAGCACAGAGTAATGTAGAAGGCAGAGGACAGGTCCAGGAGGAGGAGCATAGAGTAATGTAGAAGGCAGAGGACAGGTTGTGAGGATTATGCTGAGAAATATGAAAATATGACAGTCAAAGGTCAGTCAGCTGTCACTGTTCATTTACACCCCTCCTGCCCTACAGCAGCGCTTGCCCCAGATCTACCAAGCAAATGGTCACGGTGATAGAATACCTTTAATTATAATGAAGCCAGCGAAGCCCCCATACCCCCTCCCCCCCTCCCCCGCTGACCCACAGGAAGAGTGTTTGGGCAAATCAGGTTCTTACATGTTTTACAACTGAACTTCCATCAAAACTCCAGACCAGACGGACCTGTTGAAAGAGTAAGGCGGGCTTTGCACGCTGCGACATCGGTAACAATGTATTACCGACGCTGCAGCGATAGTCCCCGCCCCGTCGCACGTGCAATATCTCGTGATTGCTGGCGTAGCAAACATTATCACTACGGCAGCTTCACACGCACTCACCTGCCCTGCGACGTCGCTCTGGCCGGCGACCCGCCTCCTTACTAAGGGGGCGGGTCATGCGGTGTCATAGCGACATCACACGGCAGGCAGCCAATAGCAGCGGAGGGGCGGAGACGAGCAGGATGTAAACATCCTGCCCACCTCTGTCCTTCCGTATAGCCGCCGGGACGCAGGTAAGGAGATGTTCCTCGCTCCTGCGGCTTCACACACAGCAATGTGCGCTGCCGCAGGAATGAGGAACAACATCGGACCGTCGCAGCAGCGGCATTAAGGAAATGTCGGAACCTACACCGATCATACGATAACGACGCTTTTGCGCTCGTTAATCGTATGTAAAAGGCTTTACACACTACGATGTTGGGAGCGACGCCGGATGTGCGTCACTTTCAATTTGACCCCACCGACATCGCACCTGCGATATCGTAGTGTGCAAAGCCCGCCTTACAATATTGGGGAGTGTGTTGATCCCTCAAATAAGATAGGTACATTTTCAGATTCCTGACAGCACGATGCATGTCACACACTTTCCCACTAAATTGTGAGACGTGGGTAGGAATATCCAGGCGTAGGAAGGCCATAGGCACCCCAAGTTTCCTGTCTATGGATGGATAGACTAAAAAATAACGTGGAAGCTTCTCATCCATGGAGGGGGTCACACACAATGTATGGGGGCTTCTCATCCATGGAGGAGGTCACTCACAATGTGCGGGGTCTTCTCATCCATGGAGGGGCTCACTCACAATCTGTGGAGGCTTCTCATCCATGGAGGAGGTCACTCACAATGTGTGGGGGCTTCTCATCCATGAAGGGGTCACTCACAATGTGTGGAGGCTTCTCATCCATGGAGGAGGTCACTCACAATGTGTGGGGGCTTCTCATCCATGGAGGAGGTCACTCACAATGTGTGGGGGCTTCTCATCCATGGAGGAGGTCACTCACAATGTGTGGGGGCTTCTCATACATGGAGGAGGTCACTCACAATGTGTGGGGGCTTCTCATCCATGGAGGGGGTCACTCACAATGTGTGGGGGCTTCTCATACATGGAGGAGGTCACTCACAATGTGTGGAGGCTTCTCATCCATGGAGGGGGTCAATCACAAAATGTGGGGGCTTCTCATCCATGGAGGGGGTCACTCACAATGTGTGGGGGCTTCTCATCCATGGAGGGGGTCACTCACAATATGTGGGGGCTTCTCATACATGGAGGAGGTCACTCACAATGTGTGGGGGCTTCTCTTCCATGAAGGGGGTCAATCACAAAATGTGGGGGCTTCTCATCCATGGAGGAGGTCACTCACAATGTGTGGAGGCTTCTCATCCATGGAGGGGGTCAATCACAATGTGTGGGGGCTTTTCATCCATGGAGGGGGTCACTCACAATATGTGGGGGCTTCTCATCCATGGAGGAGGTCACTCACAATGTGTGGAGGCTTCTCATCCATGGAGGGGGTCAATCACAATGTGTGGGGGCTTCTCATCCATGGAGGGGGTCACTCACAATGTGTGGGGGCTTCTCATCCATGGAGGAGGTCACTCATAATGTGTGGAGGCTTCTCATCCATGGAGGGGGTCACTCACAATGTGTGGGGGCTTCTCATCCATGGAGGAGGTCACTCACAATGTGTGGAGGCTTCTCATCCATGGAGGGGGTCAATCACAATGTGTGGGGGCTTTTCATCCATGGAGGAGGTCACTCACAATACGTGGTGGCTTCTCATCCCATGGAGGGAGACACTCACAATATGTGGAGGCTTCTTATCCATAGAGGGAGTCACTCACAATGTGTGGGGGCTTCTCATCCATGGAGGAGGTCACTCACAATACGTGGTGGCTTCTCATCCCATGGAGGGAGACACTCACAATATGTGGAGGCTTCTTATCCATAGAGGGAGTCACTCACAATGTATGGGGGTTTCTTATCCATGGAGGAGGTCACTCACAATAAGTGGTGGCTTCTCATCCCATGGAGGGGGACACTCACAATATGTGGGGGCTTCTCATCCATGGAGGGGGTCAATCACAATGTATGGGGGTTTCTTATCCATGGAGGAGGTCACTCACAATGTGTGGGGGCTTCTCATCCATGGAGGAGGTCACTCACAATGTGTGGGGGCTTCTCATCCATGGAGGGGGTCACTCACAATGTGTGGGGGCTGCTCATCCATGGAGGGGGTCACTCACAATGTGTGGGGGCTTCTCATCCATGGAGGGGGTCACTCACAATGTGTGGGGATCTCAGTCCCAATCCTCAAAGAGCGACAAACAAACCCTAGAACTTGTGACACCTCCGAGCACTGAGGAGACAAAAACGTCCTCAGTCAGGATCTGCCAGGAAGGTGAAATCCAGCCACGGGTGGAAGGGCAGAAGTCTGGAGAGATCAGGGGCAGTTCAGGAATATTCAGAATTTACAGAAATGTCATGGATTTGTCAATAAAATATAACAATTTACGGAATATTGGTAATCGTACGTTAGTATCCATTATTATTTATATGATGTCCTCTTCTCTGTGATTGCCGCATGCTCCCGAGTCCCCGCTGTTATGTCCATCAGGACCTTGGTGACCGCGGAGTCGGCCCCTCCGGACAGGGGATCATTCTATAAACAATTGTTCCCGGAGGTTTCCTCATTAGTGCTGTCTAATTACTGAGACCACCTGGGGTCCCAGGAGTATAATGATGTCTGGACTCTGATATATACGGGGGGGTGCATGCGCTGAGGACAGGAGCGACGGCCAGGGCTCTTCTATGGGAGGTGAGTGATGCTTTTCATTAAAGGAGCAATAACTGTAAAATCCATAGACTGCACAAAGAGCAATAAATGAGCCGCGCATCCTATTTTGTTGCTTCTCTTCTGTTACATTTACGAAATGTAAGAAATAAAGCAGCAGAACCATGTTTTCACCACCCAAGGGGCTCATTAGGCAGGGAATATATTGGGTCAATTGGGTTTTGGCTGCTTATTTATCTAGAATGCGAGCATATTCTGACTCCATCGCTCGGATGTACGTGTGCGGCTCCTAACTGTGAATGTCTAATAAACCACTACAGACTGGGACAAATCCGCTGAAGAGGCAACTGTGACGCTTCCAGGATAACACAAAAAGCCCTTTTCAGGGCTACCTGCAGTGTAGCTTTCCGTGGGAAAGATTTCCGAGCAGGGAAAGTGTTTAAAGCAGTGTGTGTCCCTACCTGCATATTACTGTCCAGAGACCAGAATGCAATAGCTCTTTTAAGAGCTGATAGCACTGAACAAAGTCACAGCAGGGAGGGAGAGATTGTGGATTAGGTAGAGAATCGGACCTGTTTCCACAACATTTAGGGGTTCACAGCCTGGCTTGTGCCGTCCGTCCACGTCAGCCACATTCATACATTCCTAGTGGCTTTTACAAATACAAAGCAGCACTCTAGCATTTTGGGCTGCCTGGTACAAAGTACTCACTTGTACTTTCTCCACAATATTTTTGGGATCAAAGTTTGCTTGGCTTGGGCTACCAACATCTGCAAATATATCAGCAAAACCCAAAATAGCAAAAATCCAGTTGTTAAGGGCCAAGGACATGGATGTGGGCATGGTGTTGTCAGTGGTGGGCGACAAGGCGCTGAGTCTGTGTCAGGTCTGAAGAAGCTTGATGGTTCCACTATGTTCCTTGTCAAATTTCCCGGTCTGGAATGTAAACATGTGTGGAAGCCAGAATAGCGAGAGCAGATTCTGTCTTAGATGGCAGACAAAGCCTCTTCATATTTGTCAGCAGCAACAAATCTTCCACGACCACACAGTCTACTGTGGATACACAGAAGGCTAGCCCATCCAAACTTCCAATCTTAAACCTGGTCCTCCTTCCTTCCCCCTTCATCAGTCACAGGAGACATATGACCCCAATCTTGGCCACTCTGAGGATCTATTTTGCACATATCCTTTGGTTGGCTCTGGCCTCTCGCCATGCAGCGTATTTGAGGACCTACGGCCAGAAGAAAGCCAGTTTGAGGAATGTGATTTACTGTCTCCAGAGGTGGAGGCTAATGATGATGAGACACAGTTGCTATCAGGTCAGCCTACAATCTCAACTGGGAAGGAGGATGAGCTGGAAGACGAGGTGGTCGATGATGAGTCCACCGATCTGACCTGGACCATTGACATGCATCGCCAGCCCAGTAACACAGAGGAAGATGGATACGTAGCATCAACACAGGCACCAAAGGGGGAGTGGTTTGACTAGAGTGAGAACTGGGTCAACTGTTCCCAAGTCAGGGCAAGGGCGCGTTCCTTTGCTGTCCACCTCATCATATGCAACTTCCTGTCTCCACGCCTCCTCCTCCTGCTCCTCATCCTCTGCAGAATTACCCTTGCCATCACTGCCAAGCTGGGAGCTGTGCAGAGGCGCATCGGCAAAGTGGCAGGATGCTCTACTAACGTTGATCTGTTTAGTTCTAAAGGAGCAGACTGATGAGTGGCTCTTCCCGTTGCACTTCCAACCTGGTGTAGTCGTTTGCGACAATGGTCGTAACCTGGTAGTGGATTTAAAGGTCGACAAGTTGGTACATGTGCCATGCATGGCTCACGTGCTGAACCTAGTTCAGAAATTTATGAAAACATACCCTGAGGGCTCGTGCGCATGTTGCGTAATTGCATGCATTTACGCTGTGTATTGCACTGCAGCGTAAATGCATGCATCCTCTGCATAATCTATGTAGATTGTGCATGATACGTGTGCACGTTGCTTTTTTGAATGCAGCGATTTGGATGCAAAAAAGCAGCAAGTCAATTAATTTGTGTGCTTTGGATGCTGTTCCCACTCTTTCTATGGTGGGGCAGCATCCCGAGCGCATGAATTCGGCATTTATTCTGCTGAAACACTGCATCTATTACGCAGTGTTTCTGCAGCGATTTGAAGCGCACATTTGCTGTGAAATCGCTGCAGAATATTCAGCATGTACGTGCGAACATAGCCTGACTTGCCATCCCTACTTGACAAGGTGCGCCGTATTAGTGCCCATTTCCACCATTCCTCTACTGCTTTTGTTGGTCTTACAGCGCTGCATAAGCGCTTTAATTTGCCAAGTCACTGACACATGTGCGACCTGCCCACGCTGTGGAACTCTACATTCTATATGTTAGCAAGGATTACTAAGCAGCAGAGGGCAGTAGCTGAATACCAGCTTCAACATGCCCGTCAGACTGGGAGTCAGCCACCACACTAACTGTAGAGTGGGTGTGGATCGCTGACATTTGTGAGGTTCTTGAGAACTTTGAGTACTGCACCAAGTTCATGAGTGGTGATCAGACTATTATCAGCTTAACCATCCCGCTGCTGTGTCTGTTGAAACAACCACTGCATAATCTCAAAGAGGAAGCTTTGAGTGCCCAACATGTGGCTATGGAGTAAGATTTCCCAATGGTGATACTACCCAGCCCATCCAATATTCTGAGGCAACATTGGGTGATGATGAGGAGGATGGGGAGGATGAGGAGAAAGAAGATTTTTTTTTCTGTGCTTCCCAAGGGACTCCCAATGCTACACAGAGGACTCTCAACTCCAACTTCATGTCTGTTCAGCAAGGATGGGCTGGAGAGGAGGAGGTGGAGGCGTTGAGTCAGTGTGAGGAGAGGATGGGTATTGTTCCTCCTGGTGGGGATACAGAACCTTTGCCTGTTTGCAGCTTGGAACACATCGCACAGTTCATGTGTAAGTGTCTGTGGCAAGACCCTCGCGTGATACACATTATATCCAACAACCTATACTGGTTGGCCACCTTGCTGGACCCACGTTACAAGGAGAAATTTCTTTCTCTCCTTTTGGAGTCACCAAAGGGTTGCACAATGGAATCCTTCAAGAGGGTCGATGTAGATCAGTTGATGAAAACATTACCCTCAGACAATGCTGGCGGCAGAGTTACCATCTCTTTTTAACACCAAGGATTAATGGGGATAGACATCAACACAAGGTCCACCAGAGGTGGTGGGAAAATGTGCGCAAACTGGGCCATTTTTAATAAAACAGGACATCAGGATGGGATATCTGTGCTTATAACAATGCCAAGGAGGGAAAAGTAGCACAACATGGTTAAGGGTTATGTTATAATTCAGGGACCGAGGAGGATCAAAAAATGCGGAAACCCAAAGGGTAACAGAGTGGCTGGAACCTTAACGGACTGCAGACCTAATCCTGACACACAACTAGAAGTAGCCGTGGGACGAGCCTACGATGACCTAGTTGTCTCGACACAGCCGAAAAACTAAATATTCTTACAGATAGAGATATAAGAAAGCTAATCTGCCTCAGAGCAATCCCAAAAGATATAGATAGCCCCCCACATGTAAAGACTACGGTGATATAGGAAAACACAATACGAAGCTAGAAAAGCAGATTCAGCAATGGTGAGGCCCAAACTATCTTTATAGGAAAGGATAGGAAGGAGCACTGTCTGCAGTCATAAAAAAACTTAATAAATACCAGCACGCCTGATATGGAAAAACCCTGAGGCCACACGGCTTCTCCCCCACTATATCAGCACTCTGTTACGGTTGCTGTGGCTCTGGAGACTATGTCCGGATTTCTTGCTACTGCACATGTGCAAGCGCTGGAGACTAAGTCCTATCTTGGAGCCATTGCACATGTGCGGGTGACATCATCGCTGACACGAGGTCACATGTCTCTGACACCTTCTAAGCTGATTGGCCACTGGTCATGTGCTTGTGACACGTGGTCACATGTCTCTGACACCTTCTATGCCGATTGGTCGCTGGTCATGTGCTTGTGACGATTTGCTCAGTGATAGGCCAGCGTGATGTCATTGCTGTCATTCTGGCAGCGGATTGGCTCTGGTGTCCTCCATCTTGGATGAGGCACAGAGTCTATATAAGACCCTGACGCACGCCGCCCGGCGCTCAGTCCTCTTGGTTCATGCATGAGGGTAGACGCCCTGTGCACGTCCCTCTAGGCATCTCTCTGTCTATGTTAGGTGAGCGCTACCGGCAGGGTAGCGTTCTTATACCTTACAGCTTCGGCTGCAGTCCGTATCCTTAACTCTTAGTGGAGCGGACATAGGCAGGTGCCTGAGGCACATGGTCCGGCTTGGCCTTGTGATTCTACTCGTAGGTGGATGTTGCCGCTAGGTTCCTTATAGTTATAGCTATAGTTCCTTATACTGCATCTGGCAGTTGTTCGTATCCTCGCACACTAGGGGAGCGAACAGAGGTAGGAGCTTTGTGCGGCTTATGCTGCTGTTCGTCTCTTTTGCACCACTAGAAGAGCGGACCTAGGCAGGTGCCATATATACTGGTCGTGTCCTCGCACACTAGGGGAGCGAACAGAGGTAGGAGCTTTGTGCGGCTTATGCTGCTGTCTGTCTCTTTTGCACCACTAGAAGAGCGGACCTAGGCAGGTGCCATATCTAGTGGTTCGTGTCCTCGCACACTAGTGGAGCGAACGCAGGTAGAAGCTTTGTGTGGCTTACGCTGCTGTCCGTCTCTTTTGCACCACTAGAAGAGCGGACCTAGGCAGGTGCCATATCTAGTGGTTCGTGTCCTCGCACACTAGTGGAGCGAACACAGGTAGGAGCTTTGTGCGGCTTACGCTGTTGTCCGTCTCCTGGCACCACTAGAGGAACGGACCTAGGTAGGTGCCATTTTACACTCACTGCTTTTGTCTCTGTGATCTTTAACAGAGACCATTCCACACACCCTCCAAGTAAGGGAGGAATTGCTTTATTTTCTAATTATATTCCTCTGTAAGTATAACAGAGGTATTGCACTCTGCACTTGTGCTATTATTTTTTACAATGGTACACTTATATACCCCTTATCCTCTGCCATAGTCTGCAGCAGAGTCTTTGCACGGTGGACCCTGACTGTCTGACATTCCTTTAGGTTTTATTATCAGACAGCCCCCCGTAACACACTCTGATGTTACTGGGATCCAAAAACACTACTATAGATGAGGGACTGAATTAACACCAAGCATGACAAAACACATTGCAGAATCAAGTATACAGACACTCCCAGCAAGGAATGATCCAATTCCACCAAAAACTCCACACAGACAAAATAGGAATCAAGCATTAGTATCAAAGCAGAAAAAAACAACAAGAAAGTGGAAACAATAAGCAGAGGTACAAAGACCACTTATCTGAGAGGAGTTCTGGTAGTGAGCAGGGCTGGTTTCAGAATGTCCTTAACACACAGGATATCCATTGAGCACCGGCAAGTAACAGGAGAAAACTGCTCAGTTATATAGTCCAATATGAAATACCCGATTGCCAGTCCTCCACAGGTGTGTGGCTTTCATTCCACACATCACCTGCACCACCAGCACTGACCACAAAAGGGAGCCCCAAACTGGAAAATGTATTCACAACAGGGTTGCTTAAGTGACCATACCCGCGTCCTTTCTGAAGCTTCAGTTCCCTTTAATTGTTGGGTGTCCAAGCTGAACACTTGGCCCGACCTCTCCTTATACGCCTTGGAGGTGCTGGCTGCCCGGCTGCCAGTGTGATGTCAGAGCGAGTTTTCGGTTCTGCGGGGGTAATCATCACTGATAGGCACTCTCACTTCTCCACAGAAATTGCAGACAGACCTACTCTGATTACATTCAACAAGGACTGGATTTTTCCACAGTTTCTAATTTCTCCAGAATGGAGCAGCCAAGCTAAATTCCTCCAAAATGTTCATTGTGACTACTGCTTTTAATGTCCATCCTATCCCATATAAAGCCGTTTCCTTCCTGCGTCATCCATGACTCAGTCCATAGGGCTAATTTTTGTAAACACTATGTACATTGTAGTGACGGAAAAACTAGGACAGTTCTCCTACTCCAGCATTATTACTATTTGTCATTGGAGGTGTGGCATCCACGGGGCCGCGGTTAAATATAGTCATCGCCGGGCCGGTGAGCTAAGTTAGCTAAGTTTGAGACAGAGAGACTCATTGCGAGAGAAAGTAAAAATAATCCTAAAATATTCTTTAACTACATAAACAGTAAAAAACTGAAAAGCGATAGTGTTGGCCCCCTTAAAAATAGTCTTGGTGAAATGGTGGAAGGGGATGAGGGTAAAGCCAACCTGCTGAATGACTTTTTTTCTACGGTTTTTATACAAGAAAATGCCATGGCAGATGACATGACCAGTGATGCCATAAATTCACCCTTGAATATTACCTGCTTAACCCAGCAGGAAGTACGCCGCCGCCTCGAAATCACTAAGGGTGACAAATCTCCGGGCCCGGATGGCTACACCCCAGAGTACTACAGGAATTGAGTTCTGTGATAGATAGACCATTATTTTTAATCTTCTCAGATTCCTTAATAACAGGGTCGGTACCGCAGGACTGGCGCATAGCAAATGTGGTGCCAATATTCAAAAAGGGGACAAAAACTGAGCCGGGAAATTATAGGCCGGTAAGTTTAACCTCTACGGTTGGTAAAATCCTTGAGGGTTTCTTGAGAGATGCTATACTGGAGTATCTCAAGAAAAATAACCTTATGACAGAGTATCAACATGGGTTTATGAGGGATCGATCCTGTCAAACTGATCAGCTTCTATGAAGAGGTAAGTTCAAGCCTGGACCAGGGAAATGCAGTGGATGTTGTGTATATGGACTTTTCAAAAGCTTTTGATACGGTGCCACACAAAAGGTTGGTACATAAAATGAGAATAATGGGGATAGGGGAAAATGTGTGTAACTGGGTTAAAAACTGGCTCAGTGATAGGAAACAAAGGGTGGTTATTAATGGTACGTACTCGGACTGGGTCTCAGTTCATAGTGGGGTACCACAGGGGTCAGTATTGGGCCCGCTTCTTTTCAACATATTTATAAATGACCTTGTTGGGGGCATGCGGAGTAGAATTTCAATATTTGCAGATGATACTAAACTCTGCAGGGTAATCAATACAGAGGAGGATAATTTTATATTACAGGGAGATTTATGTAAATTGGAGGATTGGGCTGAGAAGTGGCAATTGAAGTTTAATGTAGATAAATGTAAGGTCATGCACTTGGGTAGAGGAAATAAAATGTATAATTATGTATTTAATTGTAGAACACTGGGTAAAACAGACACAGAAAAAGACTTGGGTGTATGGGTGGATGGTAAACTTCACTTTAGTGGCCAGTGTCAGGCAGCTGCTGCCAGGGCTAATAAAATATTGGGATGTATTAAAAGAGGTATAAGTGTTCATGAAAAAAATATAGTTCTACCTCTGTACAAGTCACTAGTGCGACCGCACGTAGAATACTGTGTACAATTCTGGTCACCGATATATAAGAAGGACATAGCTGAACTGGAGAGGGTGCAGAGAAGAGCCACCAAGATTATTAGAGGAATGGGTGGGCTGCAATACCAAGACAGGAAAAACGAAGGCTTAGGGGGGATCTAATCACAATGTATAAATATATGAGGGGACAGTACAGAGACCTTTCCAAAGATCTTTTTACACCTAGGCCTGCGACTGGAACACGGGGGCATCCGCTACGTCTTGAGGAAAGAAGGTTTAATCATAATCACAGACGAGGATTCTTTACTGTACGAGCAGTAAGACTATGGAATTCTCTGCCGCATGATGTTGTAATGAGTGATTCACTACTAACATTTAAGCAGAGCCTGGACGCCTTTCTTGAAAAATGTAATATTACCAGTTATGTATATTAGATTTTATGACAGGGTATTGATCCAGGGAACTAGTCTGATTGCCGGATGTGGAGTCAGGAAGGAAATTTTTTCCCCATTGGAACTTGTTTGCCACATTGGGGTTTTTTGCCTTCCTCTGGATCAACATGTTAGGCTACGGGGTGAACTAGATGGACTTAGAGTCTCCCTTCAACCTTAAAACTATGATACTATGATACTATGATACTATGATGTCAGGTCTGGGATGTCACGGGTGGCCCTGCCTGGCTTCGTGGCCCTCAGGTGTACAATAAAAGGAAGGAGGATGGATGATGGGATGATGTGGGATGGTGGAGGTTGAGGAGGTTGGGAGTTATAGTTGTCTCTTGACGCCACCTGTGGTACAGGGCCAGGGATTAAGCGCTGATGGAGGTGATGTCCTCCAGGGCTGATGGTGTTGCAGCAAAGATGGTTCTGCTCCAAACATGTGGAGCAGGCCCCGGGGAGGATGATGAGGGCTGTAATGGCCGTTGGCGCCGAAGCATGGGGCGACGGCGACGGCAATAAGAGACTGAGTCAGCTGCTGCGGTTCCAGGTCTTTAACTCACAGTTCAAGTACTGTCTCAGCGTACCGGTCTCTGCCATCATGGGCTCCAGCCAATCTCGGATAATTCGGAGGTCACCGCCGGTGTTCCCACTGTGTGTCCTTTCTTGTCGGGGTCCCTCCAATCCCGTGGATGGAATGTGGAATGGGCTGCGGATGTTTCCTGCACTCACCGCTAGAGATGAGCGAACCGGTCGCGGTTCGGCTCGAGCTTGGTTCGCCAAACCAAGATCTGGTTTACGTTCGGTTCGGCGAACCGGCTCGGCGAACCACTTGAACCCATAGGAAACAATGGGAGGCAATCACAAACACATAAAAACACCTAGAAAACACCCTCAAAGGTGTCCAAAAGGTGTATAAGAATAGCCACTCGTATAGTACCACAATCAATTGATTCAGAATAGCAAACCGGGGTACAAAAATATAAAATTTAACTTTTATTAAATTTCCTTAAAAGGAAGCAAGAGATCCTCACTTCACAATAAAATGTTATCATAAAATGCCAGCCTAACAGCAATTCCCCTTCAGCATGAAGAAAGGGGAGGGGTTACATATGGCCAGGAATACACTTCCCAAAGATGACAAGGCTATGGTATGCTGACCTATGCAATCTGTAAGCAAGGGCAGCTACCCGCAGTGAACTGGACTAATGCAGTACCATAGGGTCCAGAAAACACTGACTTTAGAAAAAGGAATGGTCTTACCCAGACGAATGTGATCCATCTGTGACGCCCTGGGCAAGCCAGGGGTCACAGGTAATGACATCACCACACCCTACACCCCGGTTAGGTACACCTTAGCTAAACCTAAAAATCCTTGTTGCCTTCCTCCAGGGGCTGATGTCCACACCAGGGGGTGGGCCAGGCGGTTGGCTCCGCCCACCAAGGAGTTCACAGTCCTGGAGGCGGGAAAACCAGGCAGATGAGTTTAGGAGTTGAGTGGTAAAGGAGCAAGTGTGAGGAGGAAAGTGACAGAAGTAGAGCCTGAAGTTAGTCCGGGTGTGTGCCCCGGACTGAGACAGCAAGGTTAGCAGACGGCGGTGACCGTCTGCAGTGGAGGCTGATCGGAGGTTGCTGAAAGGACCATGGACGGGTGGTGGCCCGGTGGTACCGGACCAGTATACAAAGAGAAGCCAGCACCATTGGCAGGGGCCTTTCGGATCCCGGCAAGGCTAGGAGTCGCCGTGAATTTGCCAAATCCGTCAGTGAAGGGGACCTCCGGGTCTCCAAACAACTAAGTCCCGATTGAAGGCAACAGTCCAACCGTATGAGAGAGACACCGCCACCGCCAAGGCACCAGTTTCTCTGGGCCAGCGCCTGCGAGCAAAGAGGGGCTCCTCCGGCCCATATCCAAGTCGGGGAGCGGGTTACCGGTGGGAACCCATCGCAACCAACAGAAGTACTAGGTGCAGGGAAAGAGACAGTCACCGTTAACTACCGGGGAAAAGCAACAGCAGCCATCCGTGGGAACCGTCTTTCCAGCCGTATATTTTACCGAGAACTGTGTCAACGTCTCAGGCTGAGTGAGCACCACCGTGCCGTACGGCACAGCGCTGCCCCCGCGACCCTGCACCTCAGAAGGCCCCGCACCCGGCCTGCCATCCACCCCTACCCCATCACCGGGCCCCGGGACAACCAACCCCCTACCCACGGAGGGGAGAAATAACAACAAAGCTGCTCCCTGTCACCGCTCCCGGGATCCCCATACAGAGCAGCGGTGGTGTCCACACAATCACCACAACCGTGGGTGGCGTCACGGACAATAAATCCCCAAAACCAATCCCCTTTTCACTCACGGGCGAGGAGCGCCGCTCGAGTCCCCGGGATCCGGCACATCGCTCGAGCCACCGAGCAGCAGAGGCCGCAGCAGCAGCGGCAGCCGGACCCGAGCAGTGGGAGAGCGCAGCGTCCCCTCCTCCACCCGCGACACATCCACCTTCAAAAAAAGGATCCTCAAAATATCCTGGGCGTCCAAATGGTCAGTGTTTTCTGGACCCTATGGTACTGCATTAGTCCAGTTCACTGCGGGTAGCTGCCCTTGCTTACAGATTGCATAGGTCAGCATACCATAGCCTTATCATCTTTGGGAAGTGTATTCCTGGCCATATGTAACCCCTCCCCTTTCTTCATGCTGAAGGGGAATTGCTGTTAGGCTGGCATTTTATGATAACATTTTATTGTGAAGTGAGGATCTCTTGCTTCCTTTTAAGGAAATTTAATAAAAGTTAAATTTTATATTTTTGTACCCCGGTTTGCTATTCTGTGTCCAAAAGGTGACAAACAACTCCCAAGACACCACAAACACATGGGAAAGTGACAAGGACATATACTCATGCGAAAACAAAATAGCTGGACGAGGAAAAAGAGGAGGAGACACAGATGTAGGCATGGCACGCCCTTCTAAAATCATGTAAAACACAGCAAGGGTTACTCCAAGCAGAGTCTCCCTTTTTTCCAAAAATTGGGCCCCACAGACACCCCTTCAGTGGCAGCACTTGTGCCCCAGTTGTACACTTCACAGCTAGATTTGCATCAAGCACATTCCTAATCCACAAGCATTTACTCTCCCCAGGATGACACAGGGGTAGTAAAGTCCTTGTGGATCCATGACTTGTTCATTTTGATGAACGTCAGTCTGTCCACATTGTCACTGGACAGACGCGTGCGCTTATCTGTCAGCACACACCCAGCAGCACTGAAGACACGTTCAGAGACAACGCTGGCAGCTGGACACGACAAAATCTCCAAGGCGTAACTGGAGAGCTCTGGCCATTTTACAAGATTTGAAGCCCAAAATGAGCAAGGCTCCATTTGCACAGTCATGGCATTGATGTTCATTTGGAGATACTCCTGTATCATCCTCTCCAGCCGTTGACTATGTGTCAGACTTGTTGTCTCTGGTGGCCTTGCAAAGGAGGGTCTAAAAAATTATGAAAAGATTCCATAAAATTGCTATTACCAGCACCAGATACGGTGCTGCTGGTACAGGTAGACTGTTGAAGATGACGAGACCGTCCCATGTTTGGCAAGTTACAACTGGGAGATTCACTCCGTGCACCTGCACGGTTGTTTGGTGGAAAAGCCGAGCTAAGATCGAGTAACAGCTTCTGCTGATACTCCTGCATACGTGCGTCCCTTTCTATGGCTTCTGCTGATACTCCTGCATACGTGCGTCCCTTTCTATGGCTTCTGCTGATACTCCTGCAAACGTGCGTCCCTTTCTATGGCTGGAATTATGTCACAAAATTTGGACTTGTACCGGGGATCTAATAGTGTGGCAAGCCAGTAGTCATCATCACTTCTAATTTTGACAATATGAGGGTCATGTTGGAGGTAGTGCAACAAGAAGGCACTCATGTGTCTTGCGCAGCCATGCGGACCAAGTCCACGCTGTGTTTGTGGCATAGAGGTGCTAACCGTTCTTTCTTCCTCTGTCATCTCCCCCCAACCTCTTTCAACTGAAATTTGACCAAGGTCTCCCTCATCCGCTGAGTCTTCCATGTCCATGGACAGTTCGTCCTCCATATCTTCATGTCCTCCTGCACCTTCCTCAGCATTTCGCCTGCTACCATGTGCCCTTGTTAATCCCTCTCCCCCATCGTCCCATGCCTGCCGCCTTGGTGATGATGAACGTCTGGACATTGGTGATGTTGTTGTCCCTTGCGCATATGAATCCTCCTGTACTTCCTCCCCTTCCTGTTGTCCCACCCCCTGACTCCGAATAGTGTTTAGCGTGTGCTCCAGCATGTAAATGACTGGAATCGTCATGCTGATAATGGCATTGTCAGCGCTAAACATATTCGTCGCCATGTCGAAACTGTGCAGAAGGGTGCATAGGTCCTTGATCTGAGACCACTCCATCAGGGTGATCTTCCCCACCTCTGCATCTCGTTGGCCCAGGCTATACGTCATGACGTATTGCACCAGGGCTCGGCGGTGCTGCCACAGTCGCTGTAACATGTGGAGAGTCGAATTCCAGCGTGTCGCCACATAGCATTTCAGGTGATGAACCGGCAGGCCGAAAGACTTCTGGAGCGATGCAAGTCGCTCAGCTGCGGCGCTTGAACGGCGGAAGTGAGCAGACAGTTTTCGTGCCCTGTTCAGAAGGCCATCTAGGCCGGGATAGTGTGTTAAGAATTGCTGGACAACAAGGTTCAACACGTGAGCCATACAAGGTACGTGTGTCACCTTGCCCAGGCGAAGGGCCGCACCCAGGTTTGCAGCATTGTCGCACACGGCCTTACCAGGCTGCAGGTTGAGTGGAGACAACCCTTTACCAAACTCAGTCTCCAGAGCTGCCCACTAGAGTTGAGCGCGGTTCTAGGTTCGTGGTTCTCCAGTTCGCGGCTCGAGTGATTTTGGGGGCTGTTCTAGATCGAACTAGAACTCGAGCTTTTTTGCAAAAGCTCGATAGTTCTAGATACGTTCGAGAATGGTTCTAGCAGCAAAAAACCCAGCTAATTCCTAGCTGGCTTTCCGCTGTAATAGTGTAAGTCACTCTGTGACTCACACTATTATGAAATTTCAGTGTATAGTGTACGGGAACAGCGCCTTCAGATCACTGCTGCATGGATAATGGCGATCGCCATTTTTTTTTTTTTCCTTGTCTTCCTTCCCTAAGCACGTGCGTGTAGTGGGGCGGGCCAGCATGTCAGCCAATCCCAGACACACACACAGCTAAGTAGACTTTTAGCCAGAGAAGCAACGGCATGTGTGATAGGATGTCCATGTCACATGTCCCTGCATTATAAAAACGAGTATCTGCCCATCCGGACGCCATTATCTCTTCTGCGTCCTTGGTGTCAGTCATCACTGGCGCAGCTCCGTCCTGAGTCCTATCGCCGATACTGCTGTATGCGCTCCATACACAGCGCTGTACAGAATAGGGATAGCACTTTCTATCAGTCCTTTTAAGGGCTCGTACCGGCAGGGTCAGAGCCATAGGTGACAGGTCCTGAAAACAGAGACAGCGTCTGTGTAGCTAAGTTCAGGGATTTCCTCGCTGCATTTCTCCATTAAGAGGGAATAGAAAGGCAGGCTTCCTTTCCTCTACCCAGAGCCCCACAATCCTGGCACTGTACCCTCCTGCCCTCTGCACACTCCAACTCATTATAACTAAGCCATAATACTAGCAAACACTGAGTGTACCTAGTGGCATCCTAAACGTGGCTATTGGACTTCTGTATAGTCCCAGTAGTGCACAGATATTTGCAGCACCTCTGCCTGCATTGCACACTCAAACTGATAGTTACTAAGCCATTATACTAGCAATTTATGCTGCCAGTTTAAGGGCCGTAGTTGCATTGTCAGGGATAATTATTGTTGTTTTTTCTGCTGTTAATAAAGATAGACCACCGCTGCAATCTACACCACCTCTCAATTTTTACTACCACATTTTCAGTGCACAATCTTGTTGCAATCAACATGAGTGGCAAAATGACAGATGCTGGTGGAAAGGGGAAGAGGCGTGCTGGAAAAGGAAAAAAAGGGTTTGTCCGTGGGGAAGGTGGCAAAGCTCCATTATCATCTGCTGAAGATAGACCATCTACCAGCAAAAGTAAGATGTCTACTACTTACCGTGGACAATCCGATGTGCTCCCTTTTAACGGACACGAACAACAGGAACAAAGGTAGATGATGGCCAAAAAAGGAAAATGCTTGAATGGATCTCAAGTGGTCCAACAAGTGCCCTCTCAGCCACTTCAAGTACCGCATCCAAAAAACACCAGTCCTCTGAGTTGTCATCCCAATCACACTTGCTTTCTCCCAGCTCTGAAGTCTCCATCAGCCCTGCACAGTATGGTGGAACTGAGATGGCTGAGTCTGCAGAGCTGTTCAGTCACATTATAGCCTGGGAATCAGAGGTCTGCGCCCAAGCTACAGTGAGTACAGACCAGGAAATGGTCTGCCGTGATGCCCAGAACCTTTGTGACTCTGATTCAGGCCGTGAGGACCAAGTTTCTGAGCATAATGTTGACCCTTTGTCACAAACTGTTACACCTGTGGTTATAGACAATGAGGAACATACTGATGAAGATGAGACGCAGATACCCGATTGGGATGACAACTTAAATATTCGGTCAGGGCAAGAAGAGGCTCGGTCTGAGGGGGAGGGGAGTGCAAACACAACAATTGATGATGAAGTTCTAGATCCCACCTACTGTCAACCCCCAGTCAGGCACTCGAGGAGGTCAACAAAGGCGGTGGAGGAGGATGCAACCGACGACAAAGTTACCTTGCGCCTTCCTGGACAGAGTTGGAGCACTGATAGCACGTCTACAACTGCATCCTCAGCCACCACTCTGCCTCTGAGCACTAGTCGGGGTGGCTCAGCAGGTCGCATGCCCTCTAGTAGAGGTCAAAACCTCAGCAGTTTGACAACTTCTTCCATGAATCGTCACCTGAATAAATATCATAGGTCCCGGTGGGAAGCTCACTGTGCTGCAATGCGGCCTAGCGGAGCGAACCATCCACGGCCTGCCCCTTCCAGTCCATCCGCGCACTCTTCATCTTCTAGGACTGTGGGGACAGCTGTCACACCTGGTTTTCCACGCACAACTTCCACCACTGTAACCGCAACAGGCACTTTGCTTGGTAGGTCGTCAGTTGGTTTGGAAGGGGAAACAAGTACGTGTGTACAGCTCTCTCAGACATCGATAGCACCAACGTTGGATGAAGGCAACATCATGTCTCCGCCTGCACTTTCCTCACAAACCTGCATTTTTCCAGGGACACCCTACTCAACACCGTCTACACACAGCAGCCAGATCTCTGTCCCTCAGATGTGGTCAAATAAAAGGCCATTTCCTGCGACCCATGACAAAGCTAAGAGGTTGACTCTATCCCTCTGTAAGCTCTTGGCTACCGAAATGCTGCCTTTCTGCCTGGTGGACACACAGGATTTTAGAGACCTTATGTCTGTCGCTGTGCCCCAGTACCAGATGCCCAGTCGCCACTACTTCTCTAAGAAAGGTGTGCCCGCGCTACACCAGCATGTCGCACACAACATCACCGCTTCCTTGAGAAACTCTGCGTGTGAACAGGTGCATTTCACCACCGATACTTGGACCAGTAAGCATGGACAGGGACGTTACATGTCGCTGACTGGGCACTGGGTAACTATGGTGATAGATGGTGAAGGGTCTGCTGCACAAGTCTTGCCGTCCCCACGACTTGTGTGTCAATCCTCTGTCTGTCCAAGTTCCGCCACTGCTTCTGCCTCCTCCACCTCATCTGGGTCCTCCACCTCCGCCCCAAGCCTGCCTGGTCAGGCCACCAGCGTTCTCACTGCGCAGAAGGAATCACGCACCCCTCATTACTATGCTGGCAGCAGAGCGCAACGGCATCAGGCGGTCATTAGCTTGACATGTCTTGGGAATAGGAGTCACACAGCTGAGGAGTTGTGGTCAGCTCTGCGGTCAGAGTTTAATAAATGGTTGTCTCCACTCAACCTGCAGCCTGGTAAGGCCGTGTGCGACAATGCTGCAAACCTGGGTGCGGCCCTTCGCCTGGGCAAGGTGACACACGTGCCTTGTATGGCTCACGTGTTGAACCTTGTCGTCCAGCAATTCTTAACACACTATCCCGGCCTAGATGGCCTTCTGACCAGGGCACGAAAACTGTCTGCTCACTTCCGCCGTTCAACCGCCGCAGCTGAGCGACTTGCATCTCTCCAGAAGTCTTTCGGCCTGCCGGTTCATCGCCTGAAATGCGATGTGGCGACACGCTGGAATTCGACTCTCCACATGTTACAGCGACTGTGGCAGCACCGCCGAGCCCTGGTGCAATACGTCATGACGTATAGCCTGGGCCAACGAGATGCAGAGGTGGGGCAGATCACCCTGATGGAGAGGTCTCAGATCAAGGACCTATGCACCCTTCTGCACAGTTTCGACATGGCGACGAATATGTTTACCGCTGACAATGCCATTATCAGCATGACAATTCCAGTCATTTACATGCTGGAGCACACGCTAAACACTATTCGGAGTCAGGGGGTGAGACAACAGGAAGGGGAGGAACTACAGGAGGATTCATATGCGCAAGGGACAACAACATCACCAAGGTCCAGACGTTCATCATCACCAACGCAGCAGGCATGGGACCATGGGGGACAGGGATCAACAAGGGCGCATAGTAGCAGGCGAAATGTTGAGGAAGGTGTAGGAGAACATGAAGAAATGGAGGACGAACTGTCCATGGACATGGAAGACTCAGCAGATGAGGGAGACCTTGGTCAAATTTCAGTTGAAAGAGGTTGGGGGGAGATGTCAGAGGAAGAAAGAACGGTTAGCACCTATATGCCACAAACACAGCGTGGACTTGGTCCGCATGGCTGCGCAAGACACATGAGCGCCTTCTTGTTGCACTACCTCCAACATGACCCTCGGATTGTCAAAATTAGAAGTGATGATGACTACTGGATTGCCACACTATTAGATCCCCGGTACAAGTCCAAATTTTGTGACATAATTCCAGCCATAGAAAGGGACGCACGTATGCAGGAGTATCAGCAGAAGCCATAGAAAGGGACGCACGTATGCAGGAGTATCAGCAGAAGCCATAGAAAGGGACGCACGTATGCAGGAGTATCAGCAGAAGCCATAGAAAGGGACGCACGTATGCAGGAGTATCAGCAGAAGCCATAGAAAGGGACGCACGTATGCAGGAGTATCAGCAGAAGCTGTTACTCGATCTTAGCTCGGCTTTTCCACCAAACAACCGTGCAGGTGCAGGGAGGGAATCTCCCAGTTGTAACTTGACAAACATGGGACGGTCTCGTCATCTTCAACAGTCTACCCGTCCCAGTAGCACCGTATCTGGTGCTGGTAACAGCAATTTTATGGAATCTTTTCATAATTTTTTTAGACCCTCCTTTGCAAGGCCACCAGAGACAACAAGTCTGACACATACTCAACGGCTGGAGAGGATGATACAGGAGTATCTCCAAATGAACATCGATGCCATGACTGTGCAACTGGAGCCTTGCTCCTTTTGGGCTTCAAACATAGAAAAATGGCCAGAGCTCTCCAGTTACGCCTTGGAGATTTTGTCGTGTCCAGCTGCCAGCGTTGTCTCTGAACGTGTCTTCAGTGCTGCTGGGTGTGTGCTGACAGATAAGCGCACGCGTCTGTCCAGTGACAATGTGGACAGACTAACGTTCATCAAAATGAACAAGTCATGGATCCACCAGGAATTTACTACCCCTGTGTCATCCTGGGGAGAGTAAATGCTTGTGGATTTGGAATGTGCTTGATGCAAATCAAAACATCCTCTTTGCAACTAGGGCACAACTGCTGCCACTGATAAGGTGTCTGTGTGGCCCAATTTTTTGAAAAAAGGGAGACTCCGCTTGGACTAACCCTTGCTTGCTGTGTTTTTTAAAAATGATCCAAGATGAACAGAGCTGGGATCAGGAAAGACTTTGCTACCTACCCCGGTGTCATCCTGGGGACGGTTAAGTATGGCGTATTTTTTAATGTGCTTGATGCAAATCTAGCTGTGAAGTGTACAACTGGGGCACAAGTGCTGCCACTGAATGGGTGGGTGTGTGTGGGGCACAATTTTTGGGAAAAAAAAGGAGACTCCGCTTGGAGTAACCCTTGCTTGCTGTGTTTTTTTTTTTAAAATGATCCAAGATGAACAGAGCTGGGATCAGGAAAGACTTTGCTACCTACCCCTGTGTCATCCTGGGGAGAGTAAATGCTTGTGGATTTGGAATGTGCTTGATGCAAATCAAAACATCCTGTTTGCAACTAGGGCACAACTGCTGCCACTGAAGGGGTGGGTGTGTGGCCCAATTTTTGGAAAAAAGGGAGACTCTGCTTGGAGTAACCTTGCGGTGTTTTACATGATTTTAGAAGGGCGTGCCATGCCTATATCTGTGTCTCGTCCTCTTTTTCCTCGTAACGCTGTTTTGTTTTCACATGAGAATTTGTCCTTGTCACTTTCCCATGTGTTTGTGTTGTGAGTTGTTTGTCACCTTTTGGACACCTTTGAGGGTGTTTTCTAGGTGTTTTTATGTGTTTGTGATTGCCTGCCATTGTTTTCTATGCAGTTCGAGTTCGGTTCGTCGAACGTTCGACGAACCGAACTCGAACGGGAGCTCCGTTCGGCGAACCGACCTCGAGCCGAACCGCGACCGGTTTGCTCATCTCTACTGCCCACAACTCAGCCGCTGTGTGACTCTTAGTTCCAAGACATTTCAAGACAAAGACCGCCTGATGCCGTTGCGCTCTGCTTCCAGCATAGTAATGAGGGGTGCGTGATTCCTTCTGAGCAGTTACAACGCTGGTGGCCTGACCAGGCAGGCTTGGGGCAGAGGTGGAGGACCCAGACGAGGTTGAGGAGGCAGAAGCAGTGGAGGAACTTGGACAGACAGAGGATTGACACACAAGTCGTGGGGACGGCAAGACTTGTGCAGCAGACCCTTCACCATCTATCACCATAGTTACCCAGTGCCCAGTCAGCGACATGTAACTCCACTATCCATGCTTACTGGTCCAAGTATCGGCATCTGGTACTGGGGCACAGCGACGGACATAAGGTCTCTAAAATCCTGTGTGTCCACCAGGCGGAAAGGCAGCATTTCGGTAGCCAAGAGCTTACAGAGGGATAAAGTCAACCTCTTAGCTTTGTCATGGGTCGCAGGAAATGGCCTTTTATTTTTCCACATCTGAGGGACAGAGATCTGGCTGCTGTGTGTAGACGGTGTTGAGTAGGGTGTCCCTGAAAAAATGCAGGTTTGTGAGGAAAGTGCAGTCGTAGACATGATGTTGCCTTCATCCAACGTTGGTGCTATCGATGTCTGAGAGAGCTGTACACACGCACTTGTTTCCCCTTCCAAACCAACTGACGACCTACCAAGCAAAGTGCCTGTTGCGGTTACACTGGTGGAAGTTGTGCGTGGAAAACCAGGTGTGACAGCTGTCCCCACAGTCCTAGAAGATGAAGAGCGCGCGGATGCACTGGAAGGGGCAGGCCGTGGATGGTCCGCTCCGCTAGGCCGCATTGCAGCACGGTGAGCTTCCCACTGGGACATATGATATTTATTCATGTGACGATTCATGGAAGAAGTTGTCAAACTGCTGAGGTTTTGCCCTCTACTAACAGATTCCTGACAAATTTTACAGATCACATGATTTGGGCGATCCTTTGCAAGGTCAAAAAAGGACCAGGCTAGGCAAGGCTTAGAGGGCATGCGACCTGCTGAGCCCCCCCGACTTGTGGTCAGAGGCAGAGTGGTGGCTGAGGATGCAGTTGTAGACGTGCTACCAGTGCTCCGACTCTGTCCAGGAAGGCGCAAGGTAACTTTGTCGTCGGTTGCATCCTCCTCCACCGCCTTTGTTGACCTCCTCGAGTGCCTGACTGTGGGTTGACAGTAGGTGGGATCTAGAACTTCCTCATCAATTGTTGTGTTTGCACTCCCCTCCCCCTCAGACCGAGCCTCTTCTTGCCCTGACCGAATATTTAAGTTGTCATCCCAATCTGGTATCTGCGTCTCATCGTCATCAGTATGTTCCTCATTGTCTCTAACAACAGGTGTTACAGTTTGTGACAAAGGGTCAACATTATGCTCAGAAACTTGGTCCTCACGGCCTGAATCAGAGTCACAAAGGTTCTGGGCATCACTGCAGACCATTTCCTGGTCTGTACTCACTGTAGCTTGGGAGCAGACCTCTAATCCCCCTCTCTTTTTGCTTGGATCTGCACTCTCCCCATTTGGCACAGGTGATATTAATCAGCAGGAGACTGAAGAGGGGTCAGCCTTTTTTTGCTCCCAGTTGACATATGGGAGCCAGTGGGAGGTGAGTGCGCAGCTCCTCTCACTGTGTGCTGGTGCTGTGTGGTGGCTGCTGTTGTGGTGGTGTCGTGTCAGTGGGGCGGCGCGGCCTGGAGCCTTGGGGGCTTTACCTTGCAGCATGGGTGCTGTGAGGCGCCAGGTCGCCTGCCCTGCTGGTGCTTTGTCGCTGCAGCAGTGGTTGGCGCACAGTGCCGCACTAAAAGGTTTAGGATAAGGACTCACTCAAGAGGTTTGCCGTGAAGTGGCAGTGAGCTTAATACAATCTGATCAGAATGGTAACAAAAGAACCTCATGTTCGATTTAATTAATTTTTTGCCTAGCGGCTTTAGATCATTGTATTTTTGTGTGATTTGCGATCCATGTCTTTTTCTTCATAGCATGTTAGATTGCAGAAGTGGTCTAGCTTTATTGACAGCTGAAGAAACAACACTGACTATCCCTGACAATGCAACTATGGCCCTTAAACTGGCAGCACAGTTTGCTATTCTAATAGCTTAGTAAAAATGAGTTTGACGGTGCAATGCAGAGGTGCTGGAAATAGCTTTGCACCAGTGGGACACTAATGAAGTCCAACAGCCACTTTTAGGATGCCACTAAGTTTCCTCAGTGTTTGCTAGTGTCGCGGGTGGAGGGGACGCGCTCGCCACGCTCGGGTCCGGGGCTTCTGCTTCTGCTGCTCGGTGGCTCGAGCGGTGGACCGGACCCGGGGACTCGAGCAGCGCTCCTCACCCGTGAGTGAAAAGGGGGGTGGATTGGTTAGGGAGATTGTTCGTGACGCCACCCACGGGTCGTGGTGATAATGGCACCACCGCTGCTGGTAACGGGGATCCCGGGAGAGATGGTAGGGTGCAGCTGAGATGTTGTCCCCTCCGTGGGCAGGGGTTGGTGATCCCGGGGCCCGATGGTGGAGACAGGGAGGCTGGATGGCTGGGTTGCAGGGACAGCGCGGCGCGGTGCCTGACGGCACTGGTGTACTCACTCAGACAATCACTGACAAAGTCTCTGGTAAACCAACACGGCTGGATGGACGGGTCCCGCAGCCGGCTGCAGTGTTGTTGTTGTGCTCTCCCCGGACGGCTGATGGTGGCTGTCTTTCCCTGCACCTTTTAGAATGTTCTGACTCCTGTGGTTGCCCACCGGTAGTCCGCTCCCTGGCGTATAGGTGCCGTAGGAGCCCGTTTTGCCCGCAGCCGCTGGCCCTTGGATCTATAGCCTATGGCGGTGGCTGTATATCCTCTCTGGGTGGACGGTTACCTTCAATCGGGACTTGGTTTCACTAACTCCTGCAGATGGCCACCACCGTCTGCCAACCTTGCTGTTAGTGTCTGGGCTCCAACCCAGACACCCAAGTGTTCACTCCTCTCACTTTCACCTCCAAGACTAAGCTGTCACTTTTCCCGCCTCCAGGCCTGTGAACTCCTCGGTGGGTGAGGCCAACCACCTGGCTCCGCCCCACCTGGTGTGGACATCAGACTCTGGAGGGAGGCAACAAGGGTTTTGTGTTTGGCTGCTGTAACTGCCTAGGGTGGGGGTGTGTGTGTTGGTATGTTTGTGACTACCTGGCTAGTCCAGGGCGTCACACTAGTATAATAGCTTAGTAACAATGAGCTTGAGTGTGCAATGCAGAGGTGCTGCAAATATCTTTGCACCAGTGGGACACTAATGAAGTCCAACAGTCACTTTTAGAATGCCACTAAGTTTCCTCAGTGTTTGCTAGTATAATGGCTTAGTAACAATGAGCTTGAGTGTGCAAAGGGCAGGAGGGTACAGTGGCAGGGTTGTGGGTCTGGGTAGAGGAAAGGAAGCCTGCCTTTCTATCCCTCCTAATGGTGAAATTCAGCGAGGAACTGACTCGCCCACCCCAGGGCTATGGGACACCCGGTGCCGGGCCGGACTAGTCCGGGGGTCGTCAGTGGTGGCGGGGCCCGGCTCCGTGGCCCTGGTGGGTGTCAGTTAAATATGGCTGGTGACTTGGGGTTTGAATAAAGTTTGTGTTCGTGACGCCACCTGTGGTTTGCGGCTATTAAGCCGCCTCTGCTGTGTGAGGCCTCCGGGGTGATGATACGGCAGCAATGGTGGTACTGCTCCCCACAGGTGGAGCGGTGCCCCGGGGCACCGTTGGTGCTTGTGAGTGTCTATGGTGTAGTGGAAGTCTAAGCAGACGGAATAACAGAGGCAACTCCAAGGGTGCAGTTTCAAGTTCTTTACTCACACATCCTGGTAGGAGCTCACTGGTGCCCTCAGACAACTGGAACCCACTGTCAGGGACCTCCGCCGTTTCTGGGTGATTCCTGGAGCAAAAACCGGTACCCTTCTCTCTAAAGTGTCTCTGTCTTCAGCTGTCTTCCTAAGCCTAGCTCTTTTAGGATGAACCTGCTCGGCCTCCACTACAGCCTCCAGGCTGGGGGGGTCACCTGTCGGATGATTCTCCCCTTTTCTAGAGGTTCTGCTGTGGGCTGTGGCCCGGGGAGTTTACAACTTTCCCTGGGCCTCGGTTTTTACTGTTTGGAGATGATTTTGCACTCCTCCGGTTTCTAGGGACCGTCCCCTGTTGCAGCTTGATCCCTCCACCGATGTTCCTGTGGAACAGGCCACCACAGCTCTACAGCTAACCGTGGCCCTGGAATCCCATCTCTTCTCTGCTTGGTGTCACCTGGACCCTCTGAGTCCCGGGATCTTTACCAGGAAGCGTCTCTTTCTTCTTCTCAGCTCCTGACTGACTAGAGCCTTTCTTCACTTCTCCTCCTTGCCTGCCTCCTGCAGACCTCCTCCTCCTTCCCCACTCTCTCTCAGACTACTCAAACTTGACCTTCCTTTCTCTGACTGCTCTCTTGTGGCTCCTCCCACTTCCCCAGTTGCTAAGCTGTACCCTATAGGGGCAGGGATGGGTCTTACGGCCCCTCCCAGCATGCAGCATGGGAGGGTTACTGCCACTGTCCCTGGTCCCAGTGTGTACCTAACAATGGGTGTTGTGTAGATTTACCAGGGGACCAGTGTTCACTCCTTTCCTCACCCAGAATGGGGCATCACACCGCTGGATGGGGTGCAATGTGCTGTGGCGACAGAAGCCTCAGGGGCGCCACACTCCCCCACAGCGAATCCCAGCACGTCCTCGGGCTGAAAAAACAACAAGAGATGTGGAGAGAAACTGCAAAACATTTTTACATGCATGTAACAAAAACAATAAAACTTTTCTTCCCTTTATGAGAGGCACAGGTACTTAAACGTTGCAAACATTCTTATAAAGAAAAACTCTAAGTGTGCACTTCCAGTCCATTGCACGGTTTGGGCACATCCCCCATAATTCTGGTAGGGGGCACAACTGGTGCAACTATATACATCATGGCTACAACAAGTCCAGTAGCCTGGCAGTTCGTTCAACTCTCATAAGCTACACAAGCAACATACCAGCCACTAAGTCCAGTGGCCTGGTAACACAGGACACATTATACATCACATTCACTGGGGACCACATTCCAGTTCTGTGGCCCGGTACATATAAACATGGGGGGGTGACATCTTCAAAAAGTACACTGGGCAGTAAGGCAGGAAAGGGTGTCATCTTCGAAAAGAACATTAGGGCAGCACAAAAGGGACATCTTCACAAAGAATGAGGGGCAGACAGGGTCTATTTACAGTTCAGCTTCTTCATCTTCGTCTCTTTACTCTTGCATTTCTGTGCTGGAGTCCCGACTTGGCAGGGCCCTTGGCAGCATATAGGCCATGTAGATCCGGGTCTGCGTCTCCTGCGTGGCTGTAGCAGGCCTGCTGCAGAGTTCTGCGGCCTGGGCCTGCTCTGAGGTAGTGCTGCTGGCGGGGGCTGTACTGCACGCTGGCATAGTGCGGCGCCACTCCGGTTCTTCTGGGGCTGCCTCTTCCCGCAGGATGTGGACATTCAGAGCGTACCAGCCACGGCTCCCCATCAGCCTGGTGTACTCCACGGTGTCACCAGGCTTAGCATCACGCTCTGGGTGGCCTCTGGGCAGGTGCTCCTCTATATCTCTGTGAGCAACAAAGACATCCTTGCCAAGGCTGGGCTCCCGGATAAAACCCCAGCCGTCTGTCTGCCGGAAGTCTATCACTAGGCCCCTTCTCACTGGGCCCTGAGATCCCTTGAGGGCCTTTCGGATCTGTTCTTTGGAGGCCAGGTTGGACACCTCCTCGGCCCTCCGCTTCTGCTCCCGGGCTTCCCGCTCCCGCTGGTACTCCTCCACCATTTTCTGGCAGGCCAGTGCGTTTGCCATGGGAGTCTCTTCAGGGCGCAGTGGCTGCTGCAGTCTCCCGCTCTCAATGGGCGCTGCGTCCCAGTTCACTCCCGGTGATTTTGCTCCCAGGAGGCTTACAGGGGGACTTGGAAGGGGGCCCACTAACTGTTTGGGGTCCACCCCACCCCAGGCGCCATCTTTGGGGGTCTCCGGTAGGCCTCCGGTGCCCCACAGGGCGTCAGCAGGGCTGGCGGGGAAAGCTAGCGGGACGGTGGAGGGACTGGGCGGTGGCGCTTGGTAGGGCAGTGGGTCCGGACGGGTCAGGGTTTCAAATAGCTCACCCGGTCGCTGCTCGGCGGCCTCCATCCTGTGGCCCACGTTCTCCGGCACCATCGGGTTTTCTCTCCGCCGGTCCACCTCCATCTGCATGGCGCTCAGCCTCCTGGCCAGGATCCGCATCTCCTCCCGAAGCAGGTCCAGCTCAGGATCCATCTTCCCGGTCCCTGGTGCGCACTTCTGCAGCCTCTCTGCCATGCTGCCGACCTGGGGAACGCTTCGCGCTCTTTTCTTGGACAAGGGGACGGGGCTTCTCTTCACGCCCTTTCTTCTGGCACGCCCCCCTTCTTCCCGCTCTCAGCAGCGCTAATGGCGGCAGTTGTCACAATGACACAGTCTTTTACACACAATTCTTCAGGCGCACAGTACCCGGTGGGCGCCGGGCACGAAATCCTGTTTGTGACGCCAAAATTGACTCGCCCACCCCAGGGCTATGGGACACCCGGTGCCGGGCCGGACTAGTCCGGGGGTCGTCAGTGGTGGCGGGGCCCGGCTCCGTGGCCCTGGTGGGTGTCAGTTAAATATGGCTGGTGACTTGGGGTTTGAATAAAGTTTGTGTTCGTGACGCCACCTGTGGTTTGCGGCTATTAAGCCGCCTCTGCTGTGTGAGGCCTCCGGGGTGATGATACGGCAGCAATGGTGGTACTGCTCCCCACAGGTGGAGCGGTGCCTCGGGGCACCGTTGGTGCTTGTGAGTGTCTATGGTGTAGTGGAAGTCTAAGCAGACGGAATAACAGAGGCAACTCCAAGGGTGCAGTTTCAAGTTCTTTACTCACACGTCCTGGTAGGAGCTCACTGGTGCCCTCAGACGACTGGAACCCACTGTCAGGGACCTCCGCCGTTTCTGGGTGATTCCTGGAGCAAAAACCGGTACCCTTCTCTCTAAGGTGTCTCTGTCTTCAGCTGTTTTCCTAAGCCTAGCTCTTTTAGGATGAACCTGCTCGGCCTCCACTACAGCCTCCAGGCTGGGGAGTCACTTGTCGGATGATTATCCCCTTTCTAGAGGTACTGCTGTGGGCTGTGGCCCGGGGAGTTTACAACTTTCCCTGGGCCTCGGTTTTTACTGTTTGGAGATGATTTTGCACTCCTCCGGTTTCTAGGGACCGTCCCCTGTTGCAGCTTGATCCCTCCACCGATGTTCCTGTGGAACAGGCGACCACAGCTCTACAGCTATCCGTGGCCCTGGAATCCCTTCTTTTCTCTGCTTGGTGTCACCTGGACCCTCTGAGTCCCGGGATCTTCACCAGGAAGCGTCTCTTTCTTCTTCTCATCTCCTGACTGACTAGAGCCTTTCTTCACCTCTCCTCCTTGCCTGCCTCCTGCAGACCTCCTCCTCCTTCCCCACTCTCTCTCAGACTACTCAATCTTGACCTTCCTTTCTCTGACTGCTCTCTTGTGGCTCCTCCCACCTCCCCAGTTGCTAAGCTGTACCCTATAGGGGCAGGGATGGGTCTTACGGCCCCTCCCAGCATGCAGCATGGGAGGGTTACTGCCACTGTCCCTGGTCCCAGTGTGTACCTAACAATGGGTGTTGTGTAGATTTACCAGGGGACCGGTGTTCACTCCTTTCCTCACCCAGAATGGGGCATCACACCGCTGGATGGGGTGCAATGTCCTGTGGCGACGGAAGCCTCAGGGGCGCCACAGAACTCCCTGACCTTAGCTACACAGATGCTGTCATCTTGTGTAGCTGTTAAAATCTGTTTCCACGGACCTGACTGTCACCTATGGCTCTGACCCTGCCAGTATGAGCCCTTAAAAGGGCTGAAAGAAACTTCTATCCCTATTCTGTATAGCGCTGTGTATGGAGCGTACACAGCAGTATCGGAGACAGGAGCTACGCCAGCGGTGACTGACACCCAGACGCAGAAGGCAGATAATGGCGTCCGGACGGGCAGATACTCGTTTTTATAATGCAGGGACATGTGACATGGACATCCTATCACACATGCCGTTGCTTCTCTGGCTAAAAGTCCACTTAGCTGTGTGTGTGTCTGGGATTGGCTGACATTCTGGCCCGCCCCACTACACGCGCGCGCTTAGGGAAGGAAGACAAGAAAAAACAAAAATGGCGATCGCCATTATCCCAGCAGCAGTGATCTGAATCCGCTGTTCCCGTACACTATACACTGAAATTTCATAATAGTGTGAGTCACAGAGTGACTTACACTATTACAGCGGAAAGCCAGCTAGTTATTAGCTTGGCTTTTTGCTGATAGAACCGTTCTCAAACGTAACTCGAGCTAACGAACTTTTAGAAAAAAGCTCGAGTTCTAGTTCGATCTAGAACAGCCCCCAAAATTACTCGAACCGCGAACTGGAGAACCACGAACCGCGCTCAACTCTACTCACCACAGACCCTGGGATCCCCGGTAGCTGTAGAGCGCTTGGGCTGAGCTGCTTGCTCCAATGTGAATGAACCAAAGTCCCGACTGTGCTCCTCACCCCAAGGTGTGCCCGGGGCTAACTGACTATGTGTGAAGATGCTCCTTCCTTTTCCCCCAAGTGGTGCCCACCCCCCAGGTGATTGTCCTAGTGACCAGGAAAGTCCCATGCTTTGTGAAGGCCACCACCCTGTCTACCCTAGGCCAATCCCAAAGGGAAAGCACCTGTGTGTGGTTTGTGAATGGGAGAAACATCAGCAATTAACCTCTTCCTTACCTGGGATGAGTTCTGCACCTTAAATGAGATGCAGTGCCCTGTGGCGATTGAAGCCTCAGAGGCGTCACCTTCCCCCACGGCAAATGAGAGCACTCTTGGCTGCAACCAAACAAAGTTAGTACACCGCAATTTTTGGTATGCATATAAACAACTGAACAATCTTCCCTTTATGGGAGGTATCATCAATCAGTTAACAGTTTCAAATATTAAACAGTTACCGGTCATCAGTGTGATCAAATGCCACAAAATATCAACATTTGCATAAGAAAACATTTACTCTTTCTTGGCAGCTGGTGGTACTAGAGGGCTGGTCACAGCCCTCTGGCTCTGGGCACTCAAGGGACATCCCCGGGCAAAGTGTCCAACCTTGTCGCAGTGCCGGCAGATCGGCTGCCCATTAGCATCGTATAGGTCGGGGATCTGAGGCAGAGGCTTTCCTCCACGTCGCCGCCAAGGGAGATCGTCGGCACGAGAAGCCAGTTCAATGGTTACAGTTTGCTGAGCCCCCTGTCTGGTTTTCACGACCTTGGTCAAAGTAGCCATACCTTTGATCAATTCCAGGATCTGAAGCCGCAGTTCATTGATGGAGTCTTTACTCAAGGTTTGTTCCTTGTCTTCCACCATTACTGGTGTAGCTGGCACCAACTGCGGTTGCTGAAGCATGGCACTGAAGTGATTTGGTTCACGCAATGCCCGGATGGCCCGACCTTTGAGCTCTGCAAAGCTGAGGTTAGGATTTTGCTGCTTCTTCCTCAGGATACATGTCCTCGCAGGCAGGGGGTTTCCTGCTGGCTTACGGCAGCGGGGCTCTTTTTCGCGCTCTTTCTGATGACCAGGAAAGTCCCAGGCTTTGTGATGGCCATTCCCCTATCTACCCCAGGCCATCCCCCGGTGGGAAAGCACCTAACTGTTTGTGGTTTGTGAATGTGAGAAACACCAGCGATTAACCTCTCCTTACCCGGGATGAATACTACATGTTAAAGGCGATGCAGTATCCTGTGGTGACTGAAGCCTCAGGGGCGCCACAACGTCATGAACTTGTGATGTCAGTGCCCGTCATTGAGTTCCATGGGCACCGCGTTCTCACGGGAACTGTCCTGTGAGCCCGTGACGTCATTGCTAGTCACATCTCCTCAGATGACTAAACGAGGTTCCTTAACCCCTTCACGACCATGGACGGAAAGATCCGTCATGGTGCCCTGGGCCTTAACGACCAAGGACGGATCTTTCCGTCATGGCGTAATCGCGGCACCGGAGCCTCCGGTGACTGTGAAAAGTTAGCATAAACTGCAGATTCGGGGAGGAGGGGACCTGTACCTGACCTCAGAAGGGGTGGTGCCTCCTCCCCGGACCTACGGAGGCTGTGATTGGCTGACGAACGCCGCTCAACCAGCCACTGTAATGTTCCAGCCATTTAAAATGACTGCAACATTGAAATCCAGCCCTGGCCAGTGCAGCTATAGCACTGGCCATTGGCTGGAGCTGGGTGACCTCACTGGATCACCCTCCCCCAGCTCCAGTAGCTCTGATTGGAGAGATCGGCCTTGTGACCACTCTCTCCAATCACAGTTGACCTGTTGCCGGTGACCGCCCCATCAGCTTCACTTGTCAGCCCTGTAGCACGCCAGCACAGTGAGTGTATACAGTGCAATGGCAGGGCGACAAGATCCGGTCCCATGCTGTTATGTGACCGGAGCATGGGACCCGGAAGTTGCCGCGCTGCCATTGCACTGTATGAAACCGGCCTCCCGATCCGCCGTTGCCCTCCGCGATCTGCCACCCGCACCCCCACCCCTCGTATCTGCTGCCCGCACCCTCACACCTCCCGATCCGCCGCTGCCCTCCGCAATCTGCCACCCGAACTGCTGCCCGCACCCCCACTCCTCGTATCTGCTGCTCGCACCCTCACCCCCACACCTCCCGATCCGCCGCCGCCGCCCTCCATCTGCCACAGTGCCACCGCTCCCCCTGATCTGCTGCCCGGCCCCTTTCCCTCGTGATCGGCTGCTCGTCCCCTCACCTCCGTGATGTGCTGCCAGCCCCCTCCACTCGAGATCGGCTGCCCGGCCCCGCCCCCTCTCCGTTATGTGCTGCCCGGCCCCGCCCCCTCTCCGTTATGTGCTGCCCGGCCCCGCCCCCTCTCCTCCGTTATGTGCTGTCCGGCACTGCCCCCTCTCCTCCGTTATGTGCTGCGCGCCCCCTCTCCGTTATGTGCTGTCCGTCCCCTCCCCTCCGCTATATGCTGCGCGCCCCCTCTCCTTTGTTATGTGCTGCTCGCCCCCTCACCTCCGTGATGTGCTGCCTGTTCCCCCCCATCTCTCACCCCCGTGATCGGCTACTCGCCCCCTCCCCTGTCACCACCGTGATGTGCGCTCCCTCCCCTGTCACCCCCGTGATGTGCGCTCCCTCCCCTGTCACCCCCGTGATGTGCGCTCCCTCCCCTGTCACCCCCGTGATGTGCGCTCCCTCCCCTGTCACCCCCGTGATGTACGCTCCCTCCCCTGTCACCCCCGTGATGTGCGCTCCCTCCCCTGTCACCCCCGTGATGTGCCCTCCCTCCCCTGTCACCCCCGTGATGTGCGCTCCCTCC
Source organism: Anomaloglossus baeobatrachus (assembly GCF_048569485.1). Taxonomy (NCBI): domain Eukaryota; kingdom Metazoa; phylum Chordata; class Amphibia; order Anura; family Aromobatidae; genus Anomaloglossus; species Anomaloglossus baeobatrachus. The sequence continues at coordinate 798,245,577 of NC_134354.1, forward strand.
CCTGTCACCCCCGTGATGTGCGCTCCCTCCCCTGTCACCCCCGTGATGTGCGCTCCCTCCCCTGTCACCCCCGTGATGTGCGCTCCCTCCCCTGTCACCCCCGTGATGTGCGCTCCCTCCCCTGTCACCCCCGTGATGTGCGCTCCCTCCCCCTGTCACCCCCGTGATGTGCGCTCCCTCCCCTGTCCCCCCCGTGATCTGTGCTTTCTCCCCTGTCACCCCCGTTATGTGTGCTCCCTCCCCTGTCACCCCCGTGATGTGCGCTCCCTCCCCTGTCACCCCCGTGATGTGCGCTCCCTCACCTGTCACCCCCGTGATGTGCGCTCCCTCCCCTGTCACCCCCGTGATGTGCGCTCCCTCCCCTGTCACCCCTGTAATGTGCGCTCCCTCCCCTGTCACCCCCGTGATGTGCGCTCCCTCCCCTGTCACCCCCGTGATGTGCGCTCCCTCCCCTGTCACCCCCGTGATGTGCGCTCCCTCCCCTGTCACCCCCGTGATGTGCGCTCCCTCCCCTGTCACCCCCGTGATGTGCGCTCCCTCCCCCTGTCACCCCCGTGATGTGCGCTCCCTCCCCTGTCCCCCCCGTGATCTGTGCTTTCTCCCCTGTCACCCCCGTTATGTGCGCTCCCTCCCCTGTCACCCCCGTGATGTGCGCTCCCTCCCGTCACCCCCGTGATCTGTGCTCCCTCCCCTGTCACCCCCGTGATGTGCGCTCCCTCCCCTGTCACCCCCGTGATGTGCGCTCCCTCACCTGTCACCCCCGTGATGTGCGCTCCCTCACCTGTCACCCCCCGTGATGTGCGCTCCCTCCCCTGTCACCCCCGTGATGTGCGCTCCCTCCCCTGTCACCCCTGTAATGTGCGCTCCCTCCCCTGTCACCCCTGTAATGTGCGCTTCCTCCCCTGTCACCCCCGTGATCTGTGCTCCCTCACCTGTCACCCCCGTGATCTGTGCTCCCTCACCTGCCACCCCCGTGATCTGTGCTCCCTCACCTGCCACCCCCGTGATCTGTGCTCCCTCACCTGTCACCCCGTGATCTGTGCTCCCTCACCTGTCACCCCCGTGATCTGCTGTCCGCTCTCCCTCACCTCTCACCCCCGTGATCTGTCCTCTGCTCACCTGTCTCCTCCGTGATCTGCACTGCGCTCCCTCTCCCACCTCTCACCCTCCCCGATCTGCTGCCTCCTTCATCTCCTGTGATCCAGCTGCCTAGATCCATCCTGTAGGGTAACTATCCCCAATCTCACCTCCCACTCCCCTTCCCCCATCCCACCCATCCCCCCCATCCCCCCCTCCCCCATCCTCTGCCGCTCCTGCATTCACTACGCCCTCTCCCATCCGCCCCCACCCTATCCCAGCCGCCGTCTCACAATCACAGATGCTCCCTTTATATGCCACTGCCCCCCCATCTGCCGCCGCCCCATCTGCCGCCCCCCCCCCATCTGCCGCTGTTTTTTTTTCTATGCCATGGGGGTCTAGTTTCCAAAATGGGGTCACATGTGGGGGAGCTCCACTGTTTCAGCACCTCAGGGGGTCTCCAAACACAGCATGGAATACGCTAATTAACCCAGACAATTTTGCGTTTGAAACGTCAAATGACGCTCCTTGCATTCCGAGCCCTGCTGTGCGCCCAAACATTTGATTTCCACCACATATGAGGTGTCTGTGTACTCAGGAGAAATTGCACAATACATTTTATGGTGCAATTTTTCCTGATACCCTTGTGAAAAAAAAGCAACCTGGTTGAAGTAACAATTTTGTGGTAAAAATTTTTTTTTTATTTTCACGGCTCAACTCTATTAACTTTTGTGAAGCCCCCAGAGGCTCAAAGTGCTCAATAAACATCTAGATAAATTCCATGAGGGGTCTAGTTTCCAAAATGGGGTCACATGTGGGGGAGCTCTACTGTTTCGGCACCTCAGGGGCTCTCCAAACGCAACATGGTGCGGCTAACGATTCCAGCTAATTTTCTGTTCAAAAAAGTCAAATGGCGCTCCTTCCCTTCCGAGTCCTGCCGTGCGCCCAAACAGTAGTTTTTCACCACATATGAGGTATCTGCGTGCTCAGTAGAAATTGCCCAACAAATTTTACAGGTTCATTTAATCCTGCTACCCTTGTGAATATGCAATATTTGAGGCTAAATTAACATTTTTGTTGCAAAAAGTAAAATGTTAATTTTTTCCTTCCACATTGCTTTAGTCACTGTGAAGCACCTGAAGGGTTAATAAGCATCTTGAATGTGGTTTTGAGTAGCCTGAGGGGTGCCGTTTTTGGAATGGTGTCACTTTTGGGTGTTTTGTGTCATGTAGACCTTTCAAAATCGCTTCAAATGTGATGTGGTCCCTAAAAAAAGTGGATTTGTAAATTTTGTTGTAAAAATGAGAAATTGCTCATAAACTTTGAACCCCTAGAACTTCCTTAATTTTTTTTTTTTTTTTCCCAAAATTGTTCTGATGTAAAGTAGACATGTGGGAAATGTTATTTATTAATTATTTTGTGTCATATGTCTCGTTGGTTTTAGAGCATAAAAATTCAAAGTTTGAAAATTACAAAAGTTTCAAAATTTTCGTGAAATTTCCGTTTTTTTTCACAAAGAAACGCAAAAAATATCGGCCTAAATTTACCACTAACATGAAGTCCAATATGTCACGAAAAAACAATCTCAGAATCACCGGGATCCGCTGAAGCGTTCCAGAGTTATAACCTCATAAAGTGACACTGGTCAGAATTGCAAAAAATGGCCTGGTCTTTAGGGTCAAAATAGGCTTGGGGCTGAAGGGGTTAAAGGGAACCAATCACCAGGATTTTCGTATATAAGCTAAAGCCAGTGCTATACTGGCACTATCAGGCAGAGTCTATACATACAGTGCTATACTGGCACTATCAGGCTGATTCTATACATACAGTGCTATACTGGCGCTATCAGGCTGAGTCTATACATACAGCGCTATACTGGCACTATCAGGCTGAGTCTATACATACAGTGCTATACTGGCACTATCAGGCTGATTCTATACATACAGTGCTATACTGGCACTATCAGCCTCAGTCTATACATACAGTGCTATACTGGCACTATCAGGCTGATTCTATACATACAGTGCTACACTGGCACTATCAGGCTGATTCTATACATACAGTGCTATACTGGCACTATCAGGCAGAGTCTATACATACAGTGCTATACTGGCACTATCAGGCAGAGTCTATACATACAGTGCTATACTGGCACTATCAGGCAGAGTCTATACATACAGTGCTATACTGGCACTATCAGGCAGAGTCTATACATACAGTGCTATACTGGCACTATCAGGCTGATTCTATACATACAGTGCTATACTGGCACTATCAGGCTGATTCTATACATCCAGTGCTATACTGGCACTATCAGGCTGATTCTATACATACAGTGCTATACTGGCGCTATCAGGCTGATTCTATACATACAGTGCTATACTGGCGCTATCAGGCTGATTCTATACATACAGTGCTATACTGCCGCTATCAGGCTGATTCTATACATACAGTGCTATACTGGCACTATCAGGCTGATTCTATACATACAGTGCTATACTGGCACTATCAGGCTGATTCTATACATACAGTGCTATACTGGCACTATCAGGCTGATTCTATACATACAGTGCTATACTGGCACTATCAGGCTGAGTCTATACATACAGCGCTATCGCTATCAGGCTGATTCTATACATACAGGGCTATACTGCCACTATCATGCTGATTCTATACATACAGTGCTATACTGGCACTATCAGGCTGAGTCTATACACACAGTGCTATACTGGCACTATCAGGCTGATTCTATACATACAGTGCTATACTGGCACTATCAGGCTGATTCTATACATACAGTGCTATACTGGCACTATCAGGCTGATTCTATACATACAGTGCTATACTGGCACTATCAGGCTGATTCTATACATACAGTGCTATACTGGCACTATCAGGCTGATTCTATACATACAGTGCTATACTGGCACTATCAGGCTGATTCTATACATACAGTGCTATACTGGCGCTATCAGGCTGATTCTATACATATAGTGCTATACTGGCGCTATCAGGCTGATTCTATACATACAGTGCAGTACTGGCACTATCAGGCTGATTCTATACATAACATACAGTGCAGTACTGGCACTATCAGGCTGAGTCTATACATAAAGTGCAGTACTGGCACTATCAGGCTGATTCTATACATATAGTGCTATACTGGCACTATCAGGCTGATTCTATACATACAGTACAGTACTGGCACTATCAGGCTGATTCTATACATAACATACAGTGCAGTACTGGCACTATCAGGCTGAGTCTATACATACAGTGCTATACTGGCACTATCAGGCTGATTCTATACATACAGTGCTATACTGGCGCTATCAGGCTGATTCTATACATACAGTGCTATACTGGCACTATCATGCTGACTCTATACATACAGTGCTATACTGGCACTATCAGGCTGATTCTATACATACAGTGCTATACTGGCACTATCAGGCTGATTCTATACATACAGTCCTATACTGGCACTATCAGGCTGATTCTATACATACAGCGCTATACTGGCACTATCAGGCAGAGTCTATACAGACCTGTAGTGGTATACTGGCGCTATCAGGCTGATTCTATACATACAGTGCTATACTGGCACTATCAGGCTGATTCTATACATACAGTGCTATACTGGCACTATCAGGCAGAGTCTATACATACAGTGCTATACTGGCACTATCAGGCAGAGTCTATACATACAGTGCTGTACTGGCACTATCAGGCAGAGTCTATACATACAGTGCTATACTGGCACTATCAGGCAGAGTCTATACATACAGTGCTATACTGGCACTATCAGGCAGAGTCTATACATACAGTGCTATACTGGCACTATCAGGCTGATTCTATACATACAGTCCTATACTGGCACTATCAGGCTGATTCTATACATACAGCGCTATACTGGCACTATCAGGCTGATTCTATACATACAGTGCTATACTGGCGCTATCAGGCTGATTCTATACATACAGTCCTATACTGGCACTATCAGGCTGATTCTATACATACAGCGCTATACTGGCACTATCAGGCAGAGTCTATACAGACCTGTAGTGGTTAGCTCAGATGTTTGGTCTTTCAAATCCAAGAAAGTGAAGTTTATAAAATGAGCAGCTTCTTGAGTGACAGTTGCACTGAAGCAGATAATATATTCATTGTTATCCCCTCCCCCTGTTAGAATTAGCATAACCATTATACAAATGACTCACTTGTCTAGCAGGACCTGTGTGAGGTCATACCCATGTGACCAGAAGGGGTGGGGCGTCAGCCACCAAAGCTGTATACCAGGTCACATGGGTATGACATCACACAGGTCCTGCTAGACACAGTGAGTCGTTTGTATAATGCTTATGCTAATTCGAACCTTAGGTCCAACAATCCGCTAGAGATGGAGCAATTACTGGAGGCCTTTGGCACAATATCTGCCGTGTGATGCCGTTTGATAGCCTGTCCTGCCAGGAGGACATCCGCTCACCGGTCTTCTAGAAGAAATATCACCCAGGTAAGAAAAACAAACATCAGATTCAGAAGAGCCAACGTCAACCTGGCGGGGACCAACCCAGTCCAATCCAGGGACGGGAGACCAGACCGAGGCGTATGGACAGGAGACCAGACCGAGGCGTATGGACAGGAGACCAGACCGAGGCGTATGGACAGGAGACCAGACCGAGGCGTATGGACAGGAGACCAGACCGAGGCGTATGGACAGGAGACCAGACCGAGGCGTATGGACAGGAGACCAGACCGAGGCGTATGGACAGGAGACCAGACCGAGGCGTATGGACAGGAGACCAGACCGAGGCGTATGGACAGGAGACCAGACCGAGGCGTATGGACAGGAGACCAGACCGAGGCGTATGGACAGGAGACCAGACCGAGGCGTATGGACAGGAGACCAGACCGAGGCGTATGGACAGGAGACCAGACCGAGGCGTATGGACAAAAGACCAGACCGAGGCGTATGGACAAAAGACCAGACCGAGGCGTATGGACAAAAGACCAGACCGAGGCGTATGGACAGGAGACCAGACCGAGGCGTATGGACAAAAGACCAGACCGAGGCGTATGGACAGGAGACCAGACCGAGGCGTATGGACAGGAGACCAGACCGAGGCGTATGGACAAAAGACCAGACCGAGGCGTATGGACAGGAGACCAGACCGAGGCGTATGGACAGGAGACCAGACCGAGGCGTATGGACAGGAGACCAGACCGAGGCATATGGACAGGAGACCAGACCGAGGCGTATGGACAGGAGACCAGACCGAGGCGTATGGACAGGAGACCAGACCGAGGCGTATGGACAGGAGACCAGACCGAGGCGTATGGACAGGAGACCAGACCGAGGTGTATGGACAAAAGACCAGACCGAGGCGTATGGACAAAAGACCAGACCGAGGCGTATGGACAAAAGACCAGACCGAGGCGTATGGACAGGAGGCCAGACCGAGGCGTATGGACAGGAGGCCAGACCGAGGCGTATGGACAGGAGGCCAGACCGAGGCGTATGGACAGGAGACCAGACCGAGGCGTATGGACAGGAGACCAGACCGAGGCGTATGGACAGGAGACCAGACCGAGGCGTATGGACAAAAGACCAGACCGAGGCGTATGGACAAAAGACCAGACCGAGGCATATGGACAGGAGACCAGACCGAGGCGTATGGACAAAAGACCAGACCGAGGCGTATGGACAGGAGACCAGACCGAGGCGTATGGACAGGAGACCAGACCAAGGCGTATGGACAGGAGGCCAGACCGAGGCGTATGGACAGGAGGCCAGACCGAGGCGTATGGACAAGAGACCAGACCGAGGCGTATGGACAGGAGACCAGACCGAGGCGTATGGACAGGAGACCAGACCGAGGCGTATGGACAGGAGACCAGACCGAGGCGTACGGACAGGAGACCAGACCGAAGCGTATGGACAGGAGACCAGACCGAGGCGTATGTACAAAAGACCAGACCGAGGTGTATGAACAAAAGACCAGACCGAGGCGTATAGACAGGAGACCAGACCGAGGCGTATTGACAGGAGGCCAGACCGAGGCGTATTGACAGGAGGCCAGACCGAGGCGTATGGACAGGAGGCCAGACCGAGGCGTATAGACAGGAGGCCAGACCGAGGCGTATGGACAGGAGACCAGACCGAGGCGTATGGACAGGAGACCAGACCGAAGCGTATGGACAGGAGACCAGACCGAGGCGTATGTACAAAACACCAGACCGAGGCGTATGAACAAAAGACCAGACCGAGGCGTATGGACAGGAGACCAGACCGAGGCGTATTGACAGGAGGCCAGACCGAGGCGTATTGACAGGAGGCCAGACCGAGGCGTATGGACAGGAGGCCAGACCGAGGCGTATGGACAGGAGGCCAGACCGAGGCGTATAGACAGGAGGCCAGACCGAGGCGTATAGACAGGAGGCCAGACCGAGGCGTATGGACAGGAGGCCAGACCGAGGCGTATGGACAGGAGGCCAGACCGAGGCGTATGGACAGGAGGCCAGACCGAGGCGTATAGACAGGAGACCAGACCGAGGCGTATGGACAGGAGACCAGACCGAGGCGTATGGACAGGAGACGAGACCGAGGCATATGGACAAAAGACCAGACCGAGGCGTATGGACAGGAGGCCAGACCGAGGCGTATGGACAGGACGCCAGACCGAGGCGTATGGACAGCAGACCAGACCGAGGCGTATGGACAGGAGACCAGACCGAGGCATATGGACAGGAGACCAGACCGAGGCGTATGGACAGGAGACCAGACCGAGGCGTATGGACAGGAGACCAGACCGAGGCGTATGGACAGGAGACCAGACCGAGGCGTATGGACAGGAGACCAGACCGAGGCGTATGGACAGGAGACCAGACCGAGGCGTATGGACAGGAGACCAGACCGAGGCGTATGGACAGGAGACCAGACCGAGGCGTATGGACAGGAGACCAGACCGAAGCGTATGGACAGGAGACCAGACCGAGGCGTATGTACAAAAGACCAGACCGAGGCGTATGGACAGGAGACCAGACCGAAGCGTATGGACAGGAGACCAGACCGAGGCGTATGTACAAAAGACCAGACCGAGGCGTATGAACAAAAGACCAGACCGAGGTATATGGACAGGAGACCAGACCGAGGCGTATGGACAGGAGACCAGACCGAGGCGTATGGACAGGAGACCAGACCGAGGCGTATGGACAGGAGACCAGACTGAGGTATATGGACAGGAGACCAGACCGAGGCGTATGGACAGGCTTTACAATCATATTTCGCAGTTTTCTGTTCTCAGGAGCAGATTGTCTTTCTGTCTGTGATGAAGGTGGAGGGAAGAACTTGATTTATCACCTCACCCAATAATATTTCTAAATCTTTACACCCTGAAGGGTTCCACTCATCGGCAGCGCTGTCAGGAGCCACCGGCAAAGAGACTTGGTCATAAAAGAGATAGACTTATTGTATTCCATAAATCTCTCCGACAAAACAGAAAATAGCCTTGTCTCAACGCAAAGGAACAAAATAACCGAAAAGTCCATAAAGCTGAACACCGACTTCACCGGCCTCATCAGCCACATACATCTGTACAGCGGCCTCATCAGCCACATATATCTGTACACCGGCCTCATCAGCCACATACATCTATCTGTACACCGGCCTCATCAGCCACATACATCTGTACACCGGCCTCATCAGCCACATATATCTGTACACAGGCCTCATCAGCCACATATATCTGTACACCGGCCTCATAAGCTAAATACATCTGTACACCGGCCTCATCAGCCACATACATCTGTACACCGGCCTCATCAGCCACATACATCTGTACAGCGGCCTCATCAGCCACATATATCTGTACAGCGGCCTCATCAGCCACATATATCTGTACACCGGCCTCATCAGCCACATATATCTGTACACCGGCCTCATCAGCCACATATATCTGTACAGCGGCCTCATCAGCCACATATATCTGTACACCGGCCTCATCAGCCACATATATCTGTACACCGGCCTCATCAGCCACATATATCTGTACACCGGCCTCATCAGCCACATACATCTATCTGTACACCGGCCTCATCAGCCACATATATCTGTACACCGGCCTCATCAGCCACATACATCTGTACAGCGGCCTCATCAGCCACATATATCTGTACACCGGCCTCATCAGCCACATATATCTGTACACCGGCCTCATCAGCCACATACATCTGTACACCGGCCTCATCAGCCACATATATCTGTACACCGGCCTCATCAGCCACATATATCTGTACAGCGGCCTCATCAGCCACATATATCTGTACACCGGCCTCATCAGCCACATATATCTGTACACCGGCCTCATCAGCCACATATATCTGTACAGCGGCCTCATCAGCCACATATATCTGTACACCGGCCTCATCAGCCACATATATCTGTACAGCGGCCTCATCAGCCACATATATCTGTACACCGGCCTCATCAGCCACATACATCTGTACAGCGGCCTCATCAGCCACATATATCTGTACACCGGCCTCATCAGCCACATATATCTGTACACCGGCCTCATCAGCCACATATATCTGTACACCGGCCTCATCAGCCACATATATCTGTACACCGGCCTCATCAGCTACATACATCTGCAGGGCTGAATTTTGCCTTCGTGCTGCCCTAGGCACTTTAAGTGGTCGCGCCCCTTAGTGACAACGTAAAACTGAGTTTTCGCACACGACATCTGTTTAAGGCAGATCTACTCTGTAAAACACTTTAAAAAGTATCAATGAGAAACGAAGGGCACTAACCCCCCCCCAATGGGGATCACCACAGGCACATCAAAACATAGCATGAGTATAAAATATTCCCATCACACCGTCCCCACTTATATACTGTGACTGTGACACTGCCCCTAATAAACTAAAACACCACACTGCCCTCCCTTATAAACTACTGTATATCCACCACACCTTCCTCGATTATGAAATATGATCTGTACATTGTGAGGAGGAAGCAGCATGATGTGAGGACAATTTCCCATGCATGCTGCCCCCTCCTCACAGTGTCCCATTCATGCTGCCCCCTCCTCACAATGTCCCATGCATGCTGCCCCTTCCTCACAATGTCCCATGCATGCTGTCCCCTCCTCACAATGTCCCATGCATGCTGCCCCCTCCTCACAATGTCCCATGCATGCTGCCCCCTCCTCACAATGTCCCATGCATGCTGCTCCCTCCTCACAATGTCCCATGCATGCTGCTCCCTCCTCACAATGTCTCATGCATGCTGTCCCCTCCTCACAATGTCCCATGCATGCTGCCCCCTCCTCACAATGTCCCATGCATGCTGCCCCCTCCTCACAATGTCCCATGCATGCTGTCCCCTCCTCACAATGTCCCATGCATGCTGCCCCCTCCTCACAATGTCCCATGCATGCTGCCCCCTCCTCACAGTGTCTCATGCATGCTGCCCCCTCCTCACAGTGTCCCATGCATGCTGCCTCCTCCTCACAGTGTCCCATGCATGCTGCCCCCTCCTCACAGTGTCCCATGCATGCTGCCCCCTCCTCACAGTGTCCCATGCATGCTGCCCCCTCCTCACAATGTCCCATGCATGCTGCCCCCTCCTCACAGTGTCCCATGCATGCTGCCCCCTCCTCACAATGTCCCATGCATGCTGCCCCCTCCTCACAATGTCCCATGCATGCTGCCCCCTCCTCACAATGTCCCATGCATGCTGCCCCCTCCTCACAATGTCCCATGCATGCTGCCCCCTCCTCACAATGTCCCATGCATGCTGCCCCCTCCTCACAATGTCCCATGCATGCTGCCCCCTCCTCACAATGTCCCATGCATGCTGCCCCCTCCTCTCAATGTCTCATGCATGCTGCCCCCTCCTCACAGTGTCCCATGCATGCTGCCCCCTCCTCACAGTGTCCCATGCATGCTGCCTCCTCCTCACAGTGTCCCATGCATGCTGCTCCCTCCTCACAGTGTCCCATGCATGCTGCCCCCTCCTCACAATGTCCCATGCATGCTGCCCCCTCCTCACAATGTCCCATGCATGCTGCCCCCTCCTCACAATGTCCCATGCATGCTGCCCCCTCCTCACAATTTCCCATGCATGCTGCCCCCTCCTCACAGTGTCCCATTCATGCTGCCCCCTCCTCACAATGTCCCATGCATGCTGTCCCCTCCTCACAATGTCCCATGCATGCTGCCCCCTCCTCACAATGTCCCATGCTTGCTGCCCCCTCCTCACAATGTCCCATGTATGCTGCCCCTCCTCACAGTGTCTCATGCATGCTGCCCCCTCCTCACAGTGTCCCATGCATGCTGCCTCCTCCTCACAGTGTCCCATGCATGCTGCCCCCTCCTCACAGTGTCCCATGCATGCTGCCCCCTCCTCACAGTGTCCCATGCATGCTGCCCCCTCCTCACAATGTCCCATGCATGCTGCCCCCTCCTCACAGTGTCCCATGCATGCTGCCCCCTCCTCACAATGTCCCATGCATGCTGCCCCCTCCTCACAATGTCCCATGCATGCTGCCCCCTCCTCACAATGTCCCATGCATGCTGCCCCCTCCTCACAATGTCCCATGCATGCTGCCCCCTCCTCACAATGTCCCATGCATGCTGCCCCCTCCTCACAATGTCCCATGCATGCTGCCCCCTCCTCACAATGTCCCATGCATGCTGCCCCCTCCTCTCAATGTCTCATGCATGCTGCCCCCTCCTCACAGTGTCCCATGCATGCTGCCCCCTCCTCACAGTGTCCCATGCATGCTGCCCCCTCCTCACAGTGTCCCATGCATGCTGCTCCCTCCTCACAGTGTCCCATGCATGCTGCCCCCTCCTCACAATGTCCCATGCATGCTTCCCCCTCCTCACAATGTCCCATGCATGCTGCCCCCTCCTCACAATGTCCCATGCATGCTGCCCCCTCCTCACAGTGTCCCATGCATGCTGCTCCCTCCTCACAGTGTCCCATGCATGCTGCCCCCTCCTCACAATGTCCCATGCATGCTTCCCCCTCCTCATAATGTCCCATGCATGCTGCCCCCTCCTCACAATGTCCCATGCATGCTGCCCCCTCCTCACAATGTCCCATGCATGCTGCCCCCTCCTCACAATGTCCCATGCATGCTGCCCCCTCCTCACAATGTCCCATGCATGCTGCCCCCTCCTCTCAATGTCTCATGCATGCTGCCCCCTCCTGACAATGTCCCATGCATGCTGCCCCCTCCTCACAATGTCCCATGCATGCTGCCCCCTCCTCACAATGTCCCATGCATGCTGCCCCCTCCTCACAATGTCCCATGCATGCTGCCCCCTCCTCTCAATGTCTCATGCATGCTGCCCCCTCCTCACAGTGTCCCATGCATGCTGCCCCCTCCTCACAGTGTCCCATGCATGCTGCCCCCTCCTCACAGTGTCCCATGCATGCTGCTCCCTCCTCACAGTGTCCCATGCATGCTGCCCCCTCCTCACAATGTCCCATGCATGCTGCCCCCTCCTCACAATGTCCCATGCATGCTGCCCCCTCCTCACAATGTCCCATGCATGCTGCCCCCTCCTCACAATGTCCCATGCATGCTGCCCCCTCCTCACAATGTCCCATGCATGCTGCCCCCTCCTCACAATGTCCCATGCATGCTGCCCCCTCCTCTCAATGTCTCATGCATGCTGCCCCCTCCTCACAATGTCCCATGCATGCTGCCCCCTCCTCACAGTGTCCCATGCATGCTGCCCCCTCCTCACAATGTCCCATGCATGCTGCCCCCTCCTCACAGTGTCCCATGCATGCTGCCCCCTCCTCACAGTGTCCCATGCATGCTGCCCCCTCCTCACAATGTCCCATGCATGCTGCTCCCTCCTCACAGTGTCCCATGCATGCTGCCCCCTCCTCACAGTGTCCCATGCATGCTGCCCCCTCCTCACAATGTCCCATGCATGCTGCCCCCTCCTCACAATGTCCCATGCATGCTGCCCCCTCCTCACAATGTCCCATGCATGCTGCTCCCTCCTCACACTGTCCCATGCATGCTGCCCCCTCCTCACAATGTCCCATGCATGCTGCCCCCTCCTCACAATGTCCCATGCATGCTGCCCCCTTCTCACAATGTCCCATGCATGCTGCCCCCTCCTCACAATGTCCCATGCATGCTGCCCCCTCCTCTCAATGTCTCATGCATGCTGCCCCCTCCTCACAATGTCCCATGCATGCTGCCCCCTCCTCACAATATCCCATGCATGCTGCCCCCTCCTCACAATGTCCCATGCATGCTGCCCCCTCCTCACAGTGTCCCATGCATGCTGCCCCCTCCTCACAATGTCCCATGCATGCTGCCCCCTCCTGACAATGTCCCATGCATGCTGCCCCCTCCTCACAATGTCTCATGCATGCTGCCCCCTCCTCACAATGTCCCATGCATGCTGCCCCCTCTTCACAATGTCTCATGCATGCTGCCCCCTCCTCACAATGTCCCATGCATGCTGCCTCCTCCTCACAATGTCCCATGCATGCTGCCCCCTCCTCACAATGTCCCATGCATGCTGCCCCCTCCTCACAATGTCCAATGCATGCTGCCCCCTCCTCACAGTGTCCCATGCATGCTGCCCCCTCCTCACAATGTCCCATGCATGCTGCCCCCTCCTCACAATGTCCCATGCATGCTGCCCCCTCCTCACAATGTCCCATGCTTGCTGCCCCCTCCTCACAATGTCCCATGCATGCTGCCCCCTCCTCACAGTGTCCCATGCATGCTGCCCCCTCCTCACAATGTCCCATGCATGCTGCCCCCTCCTCACAGTGTCCCATGCATGCTGCCCCCTCCTCACAGTGTCCCATGCATGCTGCCCCCTCCTCACAATGTCCCATGCATGCTGCCCCCTCCTCACAATGTCCCATGTATGTTGCCCCCTCCTCACAATGTCCCATGCTTGCTGCCCCCTCCTCACAATGTCCCATGCATGCTGCCCCCTCCTCACAGTGTCCCATGCATGCTGCCCCCTCCTCACAGTGTCCCATGCATGCTGCCCCCTCCTCACAGTGTCCCATGCATGCTGCCCCCTCCTCACAGTGTCCCATGCATGCTGCCCCCTCCTCACAATGTCCCATGCATGCTGCTCCCTCCTCACAGTGTCCCATGCATGCTGCCCCCTCCTCACAGTGTCCCATGCATGCTGCCCCCTCCTCACAATGTCCCATGCATGCTGCCCCCTCCTCACAATGTCCCATGCATGCTGCCCCCTCCCCACAATGTCCCATGCATGCTGCCCCCTCCTCACAATGTCCCATGCATGCTGCCCCCTCCTCTCAATGTCTCATGCATGCTGCCCCCTCCTCACAATGTCCCATGCATGCTGCCCCCTCCTCACAATATCCCATGCATGCTGCCCCCTCCTCACAATGTCCCATGCATGCTGCCCCCTCCTCACAGTGTCCCATGCATGCTGCCCCCTCCTCACAATGTCCCATGCATGCTGCCCCCTCCTGACAATGTCCCATGCATGCTGCCCCCTCCTCACAATGTCTCATGCATGCTGCCCCCTCCTCACAATGTCCCATGCATGCTGCCCCCTCCTCACAATGTCTCATGCATGCTGCCCCCTCCTCACAATGTCCCATGCATGCTGCTTCCTCCTCACAATGTCCCATGCATGCTGCCCCCTCCTCACAATGTCCCATGCATGCTGCTCCCTCCTCACAATGTCCCATGCTTGCTGCCCCCTCCTCACAATGTCCCATGCATGCTGCTCCCTCCTCACAATGTCCAATGCATGCTGCTCCCTCCTCACAATGTCCCATGCATCCTGCTCCCTCCTCACAATTTCCCATGCATGCTGCTCCCTCCTCACAATGTCCAATGCATGCTGCCTCCTCCTCACAGTGTCCCATGCATGCTGCCCCCTCCTCACAATGTCCCATGCTTGCTGCCCCCTTCTGACAATGTCCCATGCTTTCTGCCCCCTCCTGACAATGTCCCATGCGTGCTGCCCCCACCTCAATGTCCCATGCATGCTGCCCCCTCCTCACAATGTCCCATGCATGCTGCTACCTCCTCACAGTGTCCCATGCATGCTGCCCCCTCCTCACAATGTCCCATGCTTGCTGCCCCCTCCTCACAGTATCCCATGCATGCTGCTCCCTCCTCATAATGTCTCATGCTTGCTGCCCCCTCCTCACAGTGTCCCATGCATACTGCTCCCTCCTCACAATGTCCCATGCATGCTGCTCCCTCCTCACAATGTCCCTTGCATGCTGCCCCCTCCTCACAATGTCCCATGCATGCTGCCCCCTCCCCACAATGTCCCATGCATGCTGCCCCCTCCCCACAATGTCCCATGCATGCTGCCCCCTCCTCACAGTGTCCCATGCATGCTGCCCCCTCCTCACAGTGTCCCATGCATGCTGCCCCTCCTCATAGTGTCCCATGCATGCTGCCCCCTCCTCACAGTGTCCCATGCATGCTGCCCCCTTCTCACAATGTCCCATGCATGCTGCCCCCTCCTCACAATGTCCCATGCATGCTGCCCCCTCCTCACAATGTCCCATGCATGCTGCCCCCTCCTCACAATGTCCCATGCATGCTGCCCCCTCCTCACAATATCCCATGCATGCTGCCCCCTCCTCACAATGTCCCATGCATGCTGCCCCCTCCTCACAATGTCCCATGCATGCTGCCCCCTCCTCACAATGTCCCATGCATGCTGCCCCCTCCTCACAGTGTCCCATGCATGCTGCCCCCTCGTCACAATGTCCCATGCATGCTGCCCCCTCCTCACAATGTCCCATGCATGCTGCTCCCTCCTCACAATGTCTCATGCATGCTGCCCCCTCCTCACAATGTCCCATGCATGCTGCTTCCTCCTCACAATGTCCCATGCATGCTGCCCCCTCCTCACAATGTCCCATGCATGCTGCTCCCTCCTCACAATGTCCCATGCTTGCTGCCCCCTCCTCACAATGTCCCATGCATGCTGCTCCCTCCTCACAATGTCCAATGCATGCTGCTCCCTCCTCACAATGTCCCATGCATGCTGCTCCCTCCTCACAGTATCCCATGCATGCTGCTCCCTCCTCATAATGTCTCATGCTTGCTGCCCCCTCCTCACAGTGTCCCATGCATACTGCTCCCTCCTCACAATGTCCCATGCATGCTGCTCCCTCCTCACAATGTCCCTTGCATGCTGCCCCCTCCTCACAATGTCCCATGCATGCTGCCCCCTCCCCACAATGTCCCATGCATGCTGCCCCCTCCCCACAATGTCCCATGCATGCTGCCCCCTCCTCACAGTGTCCCATGCATGCTGCCCCCTCCTCACAGTGTCCCATGCATGCTGCCCCTCCTCATAGTGTCCCATGCATGCTGCCCCCTCCTCACAGTGTCCCATGCATGCTGCCCCCTTCTCACAATGTCCCATGCATGCTGCCCCCTCCTCACAATGTCCCATGCATGCTGCCCCCTCCTCACAATGTCCCATGCATGCTGCCCCCTCCTCACAATGTCCCATGCATGCTGCCCCCTCCTCACAATGTCCCATGCATGCTGCCCCCTCCTCACAATATCCCATGCATGCTGCCCCCTCCTCACAATGTCCCATGCATGCTGCCCCCTCCTCACAATGTCCCATGCATGCTGCCCCCTCCTCACAATGTCCCATGCATGCTGCCCCCTCCTCACAGTGTCCCATGCATGCTGCCCCCTCGTCACAATGTCCCATGCATGCTGCCCCCTCCTCACAATGTCCCATGCATGCTGCTCCCTCCTCACAATGTCTCATGCATGCTGCCCCCTCCTCACAATGTCCCATGCATGCTGCTTCCTCCTCACAATGTCCCATGCATGCTGCCCCCTCCTCACAATGTCCCATGCATGCTGCTCCCTCCTCACAATGTCCCATGCTTGCTGCCCCCTCCTCACAATGTCCCATGCATGCTGCTCCCTCCTCACAATGTCCAATGCATGCTGCTCCCTCCTCACAATGTCCCATGCATGCTGCTCCCTCCTCACAATTTCCCATGCATGCTGCTCCCTCCTCACAATGTCCAATGCATGCTGCCCCCTCCTCACAGTGTCCCATGCATGCTGCCCCCTCCTCACAATGTCCCATGCTTGCTGCCCCCTTCTGACAATGTCCCATGCTTTCTGCCCCCTCCTGACAATGTCCCATGCGTGCTGCCCCCACCTCAATGTCCCATGCATGCTGCCCCCTCCTCACAATGTCCCATGCATGCTGCTACCTCCTCACAGTGTCCCATGCATGCTGCCCCCTCCTCACAATGTCCCATGCTTGCTGCCCCCTCCTCACAGTATCCCATGCATGCTGCTCCCTCCTCATAATGTCTCATGCTTGCTGCCCCCTCCTCACAGTGTCCCATGCATACTGCTCCCTCCTCACAATGTCCCATGCATGCTGCTCCCTCCTCACAATGTCCCTTGCATGCTGCCCCCTCCTCACAATGTCCCATGCATGCTGCCCCCTCCCCACAATGTCCCATGCATGCTGCCCCCTCCCCACAATGTCCCATGCATGCTGCCCCCTCCTCACAGTGTCCCATGCATGCTGCCCCCTCCTCACAGTGTCCCATGCATGCTGCCCCTCCTCATAGTGTCCCATGCATGCTGCCCCCTCCTCACAGTGTCCCATGCATGCTGCCCCCTTCTCACAATGTCCCATGCATGCTGCCCCCTCCTCACAATGTCCCATGCATGCTGCCCCCTCCTCACAATGTCCCATGCATGCTGCCCCCTCCTCACAATGTCCCATGCATGCTGCCCCCTCCTCACAATGTCCCATGTATGCTGCCCCCTCCTCACAATATCCCATGCATGCTGCCCCCTCCTCACAATGTCCCATGCATGCTGCCCCCTCCTCACAATGTCCCATGCATGCTGCCCCCTCCTCACAATGTCCCATGCATGCTGCCCCCTCCTCACAGTGTCCCATGCATGCTGCCCCCTCGTCACAATGTCCCATGCATGCTTCCCCTCTCCATGAGCTCCTAATGCTGCCTTCCTCTTTTCCATAATGACACCTCCATGTTGCCCCACTCATGCTAAGACCACCACACTAACGTTTATGCTGAGACCCCCCCCCCACACACACACTACCCCACTCTTGATATTGACTCCCCTACATTGCTCCACTCCATACTGATCCCACACATGCTGCCCCTTCTCCATAATGAGCTCCCAATGCTGCCCCCCTCTTATTCTGAGTCCTTACACTCCCCTCACCCAATCGATTTTGTCATTGCACTATCCCTCATCCCTTGTCCTCTGTCTCTAGCATTAGCCCCTCTCTCCCATTCCCCCAGCAGCAGCCTCCCCCCAGCATCAGCCTCTCTCTGCCCCCAGCATCAGCCTCTCTCCCCACCAGTCTCAGCCTTTGCCTCCCCCCAGCCTCAGTCTGCCCCAGTCTCTGCCTCAGCCTCCCTCCAGCCTCCCCCCAGTCTCCGCCTCAGCCTCCCTCCAGCCTCCCCCCAGTCTCCGCCTCAGCCTCCCTCCAGCCTCTGCCTCCTCCCAGTCTCAGCCTCTGCCTCCCTCCAGCCTCCCCCCAGTCTCAGCCTCTGCCTCCCTCCAGCCTCCCCCCAGTCTCAGCCTCTGCCTCCCTCCAGTATCAGCCTTTGCCCCCCCCCGCATGCGCAGATCTCCGGTCTGCATTAGAGACACCCCCACGCTCCTTATGAATCCACTTACCTGCTCCAGTGCCCGCCGCCATCTTCCTGGCTCACGTGAGTATCCTCTTCTGACACCGGCTTCCATCATGGCGTCCTCCGCGGCATCCTGCTGTGAGCTCTGAATGTGACGTCCACACAGCAGTGGACGCAGCACAGAGGAAGGAGCTGATTGGCGTGCGCCTGTGACCCCGGAAGTGCAGGCGCCGGCAGTTCCGGGGTCACTCAGGTCCCTGTGCTCGGCGGCAGCAAAAAAAAAATTATTTTTTTTTTGCTGCCAGAAGGTGCCGCCCCCCACAACCTGCCGCCCCAGGCACCGGACCACGGGTGCCTAATGGTAAATACGGCCCTGTACATCTGTACACCGGCCTCATCAGCCACATATATCTGTACACCGGCCTCATCAGCCACATACATCTGTACACCGGCCTCATCAGCCACATATATCTGTACACAGGCCTCATCAGCCACATATATCTGTACACAGGCCTCATCAGCCACATATATCTGTACACCGACCTCATCAGCCACATATATCTGTACACCAGCCTCATCAGCCACATATATCTGTACACCGGCCTCATCAGCCACATATATCTGTACACCGGCCTCATCAGCCACATATATCTGTACACCGGCCTCATCAGCCACATATATCTGTACACCGGCCTCATCAGCCACATATATCTGTACACCGGCCTCATCAGCCACATATATCTGTACACCGGCCTCATCAGCCACATATATCTGTACACCGGCCTCATCAGCCACATATATCTGTACACCGGCCTCATCAGCCACATATATCTGTACACCGGCCTCATCAGCCACATATATCTGTACACCGGCCTCATCAGCCACATATATCTGTACACCGGCCTCATCAGCCACATATATCTGTACACCGGCCTCATCAGCCACATACATCTGTACACCGACCTCATCAGCCACATATATCTGTACACCGACCTCATCAGCCACATATATCTGTACACCGGCCTCATCAGCCACATATATCTGTACACCGGCCTCATCAGCCACATATATCTGTACACCGGCCTCATCAGCCACATACATCTGTACACCGGCCTCATCAGCCACATATATCTGTACACCGGCCTCATCAGCCACATATATCTGTACACCGGCCTCATCAGCCACATATATCTGTACACCGGCCTCATCAGCCACATATATCTGTACACCGGCCTCATCAGCCACATATATCTGTACACCGGCCTCATCAGCTACATATATCTGTACACCGGCCTCATCAGCCACATATATCTGTACACCGGCCTCATCAGCCACATATATCTGTACACCGGCCTCATCAGCCACATATATCTGTACACCGGCCTCATCAGCCACATATATCTGTACACCGGCCTCATCAGCCACATATATCTGTACACCGGCTTCATCAGCCACATATATCTGTACACCGGCCTCATCAGCCACATATATCTGTACACCGACCTCATCAGCCACATATATCTGTACACCGGCCTCATCAGCCACATATATCTGTACACCGGCCTCATCAGCCACATATATCTGTACACCGGCCTCATCAGCCACATACATCTGTACACCGGCCTCATCAGCTACATACATCTGTACACCGGCCTCATCAGCCACATATATCTGTACACCAACCTCATCAGCCACATATATCTGTACACCGACCTCATCAGCCACATATATCTGTACACCGACCTCATCAGCCACATATATCTGTACACCGGCCTCATCAGCCACATATATCTGTACACCGGCCTCATCAGCCACATATGGGGAGATAAGGTATGCACACCAGTGACTATGGAAGGGGAATACATGTAATAGCAGAAACTGCTGTGTGAATACTGACATGAAAAATTCAATAGCTATATGTAAGAGTGAAATGTGAAAAATGGAATCTGCATTACTGCCATGAATATATGAATCAAGAGAAATTTAGCTACTGAATTGATCAATACAATAGAGCCCCAACACTACGCCAAAGTATTTCTCTACGTTGGGGTCCCTAGCTTGTGTGTGTCCTCTCATGCAGTTAAAAAACTTACCGTGTATTGGAAGCTGAGACCCAGGCTATATATACGATGTGGATTGGCAATAGGTGTGTATGGGGAGGGTTCAGAAGGTGCCGCCAGAAGGCGCCGCCCCCCACAACCTGCCGCCCCAGGCACCGGACCACGGGTGCCTAATGGTAAATACGGCCCTGTACATCTGTACACCGGCCTCATCAGCCACATATATCTGTACACCGGCCTCATCAGCCACATATATCTGTACACCGGCCTCATCAGCCACATATATCTGTACACCGGCCTCGTCAGCCACATATATCTGTACACCGGCCTCATCAGCCACATATATCTGTACACCGGCTTCATCAGCCACATATATCTGTACACCGGCCTCATCAGCTACATATATCTGTACACCGGCCTCATCAGCCACATACATCTGTACACCGGCCTCGTCAGCCACATATATCTGTACACCGGCTTCATCAGCCACATATATCTGTACACCGGCTTCACCGGCCTCGTCAGCCACATATATCTGTACACCGGCTTCACCGGCCTCGTCAGCCACATATATCTGTACACCGGCTTCACCGGCCTCGTCAGCCACATATATTTGTACACCGGCTTCTCCGGCCTCGTCAGCCACATATATCTGTACACCGGCTTCTCCGGCCTCGTCAGCCACATATATCTGTACACCGGCTTCACCGGTCTCGTCAGCCACATATATCTGTACACCGGCCTCGTCAGCCACTTAAATATATTTCCAAACATATGCAGAGGGAAAAAGTAAGAGAATCATATCTCCAAAAATAAATGTGCACGAGAAAGTAAAACAAAAACATATAAAGTTGAAAGAAGTGTCTCTCCGCTGTCTATACAGACACATCTGCAGGTTTTTCCCTCTGCTTTCTATACAGACACATCTGCAGGTTTTTCCTCTGCTCTCTATATAGACATATCTGCAGGTTTTTCCCTCTGCTTTCTATACAGACACATCTGCAGGTTTTTCCTCTGCTCTCTATACAGACACATCTGCAGGTTTTTCCCTCCGCTCTCTATACAGACACACCTGCAGGTTTTTCCCTCCGCTCTCTATACAGACACATCTGCAGGGTTTTCCCTCCGCTCTCTATACAGACACATCTGCAGGTTTTTCCCTCCGCTCTCTATACAGACACATCTGCAGGTTTTTCCCTCCGCTCTCTATAAAGACTCATCTGCAGGTTTTTCTCCTGTTTTAGGCCAATTAGGAACCAAAACTATTTTTATTTGCCAAATGCCAGAATAATGAATAATCTTTGTGTAGCACCATGGGAAAGTCAAAAGAAATCAGCCAAGATCTCAGGAAGAGAATTGTGGACTCGCACAAATCTGGTTCATCCTCGGGTGCAATTTCCAGATTCCTGAAGATGCCTTGTTCATCTGTACAAACAATTATACGCAAGTACACACAAGATGGGAATGTGCAGCCATCATACCGCTCAGGAGGAGCTATCCTTAATATCTTCACCAATTGATCTCAGCTGTGATATCACGTCCATCATAGAGAATATCTGCTCCTGCATGTCATTGTCTGCACTCAGCCTCACGCTGTAAAGCTTTCTTAGCAGAAATAACTTGTGATTTAAGCTGGGTCGTTCATGTAGGTTTCTTAATGCCTCCCACATTCCCTGTGCTGTATCCTCATTCCTTATGTGGATTAATTAAGAATATTCCACTAATAAGCTGATAGCAGCTCTTGCTTGTCTATTTTTCTTAACCCATGTCTGATTATTATCATTGGGTCTATCTGTAGTGATTACTTCCCATAAATCATCTTTAGACAATAACATCTCCACTTTGAACTTCCATAACTGATAGTTCTCACTATTCAGCTTAGCTACTGTGAGTTTTAGCTCTGTGCTATTCATCATTATTAACTTGCCTTACTTGTTTGGAGAGAATTGTTCTGAAGAATTCTTCTGCATTCATCAGGGTCTTGCTGAGTTTTCTGGTGTCCTGGGTGTCTGGGATCTTTAGTGCCTGGGATCCTGGGATCTTGGGGTGCCTGGACCCATAACCTGTTGCACAGCACAGCTTCTAGCTTCCCAGTTGCAGAAGAAAGTTCATAGAGCAGATTATATGGGATTGCAAGGTCTTTACTTCTGAGCATAAGGTAAAATTATGTACAGACATACAACATTGCATCAGGAAGAGAAAGTGAAACTAGAAAGAAAAAACAACATACAGTGAGTAAGGAAACAGCACAACATTGCCATCCACAGTACTGTTAGTTCAGCACAAAGTCCTCCTTCACACAAACAAAGAAGTCCTTCAACTGTTGCATATACCAACACTCCATGGCTTCAGGCTGTCCTTTAAATGCTGAGGTGGCCTTCTCCCAGGACATACAGTTTTTCCAACACTCATCTGAGCTCTTTGGGATTCACTGCCCACACTCTGAGCATCAATTGTAGAGATTCCACTCTTTAGCAGCAATTTCTGGTAGGCAGCAGCACAAAGTCTCTTGGTCATAAATGAGAGAGATTTATTTCAGTCCATGAATCTCTCCGACATAATAGAAAATTGCCTTGTCTTTGTAGAAAGGAACAAAATAAACATAACAGTCCACATATCTGAACACGGATCTTGTCACAGGTCTTGTCAGCCCCTTGCAGAGCTGATCCGTAGACAAGGTGTTTCCACCTCAAATCCCAGCACTAAATGAGGCAGGTGAACTGCCTTTTATAGCCCATTCCAAATCTAGGAACTGGAAGTAAGGCAACATCCAGCCCCACCCAGGTTTTTGGCTGCTCCTAAAACCTGGATCCAAAATCCGGGTCCATTAAAAAACACCAATCAGAACTATACATGCTGGAGTCAGCTTCTCTGGGTCCTACATCACCAAGGCTTGCCACCTTTGTGACACATACTTCCCATCCAGGATCTGTCCAGCTTTCACTTTACAAGCTAAATGACTTGAACTCCAGTTGTCCATGGTGTCTTGATCATCAAAGCTTTTTTCTGTAATCTATGGTCTGTATTAACTCAAGGACCTTACTCATAGAATTCCTCACCTCACTTGTCTTCTTCCCCTAGGAGACATGAACTCATCTCAAATCCTCAGCTCAATTCCTCCCGAATTCCTTCTGGTTGGCCTCTCATGGGTGGAGGACAAGAATGTTCCTGTATCTCTACTTTTCCTGTTTATGTACCTGGTGGTCATCGTCAGTAATTATACCATCATTGTACTCATCAAGACTGACAAGAAGCTCCAAGAACCAATGCACATATTGATATCTCTGCTGGCTCTGATAGACCTCGGTGTGTCCTCCTCTGTCATCCCAAAGGTCCTGGCCATTTTGTGGTTTGATGCAAGCACAATCTCCAGTGCGGGATGCCTGATTCAGTTCTATGTTCTATACAGTATGTTGGGTCTTCAGTCTTCTCTTCTTGCGCTGATGTCCTTTGACCGATACATGGCCATTTGTCACCCTCTCAGACATTCCACCATAATGAGCCAATCCTTTCTTACAATGTGTGTGACCTTCATCATCTTGTGGAGCTCAGTGTTGATGATTCCTTTGCCAGTAGTGACCACACGCCTGACCTTCTGTAGGATTAACATTATTACTAACTCACATTGTGAATTTGTTGAAGTTGTCAAGCTGGCCTGTGGAGACCTCACGGCAGTCATCCTCTACATGGCCATTCTTGTCTGCATCTTCGCAGGAGGAGATAACAGCTTCATAATGTTCTGTTATGTGCAGATCTTGAGGGCAGTTCACAAGTTGAAGTCTCCTCAAGCTCGATGGAAGTCTCAGAACACGTGCAGCTCCCACGCCATCCTCCTGCTACTGTTTTATATGTCGTCATTGTTCCCATTTTATCTCTTTCTTTTTTATCCTAATTCTCCCCTTCATTTAAAAACATTGGCTGAGGTCCTCAGCTTTCTCCTTCTGCCCATGCTAAACCCACTTGTTTATGGAGCAAAGACCAAGGAAATTCGGTACGGACTGAGAAGACTTTATTGGAGAACAATATTGACTTGAAATAGGAAAAATGAAAACATGAAAAATTTAAAAAAATTAAAAAAATTAAAATAATGAGCTGGAAAATGTTTAGAATCTTTTTGTGTTTTATTGACATATTATGGTCTAATGGTCTCGATATGTTCCTGACATGATGCCCAGTCTGTAGGTCAGTATGAGGCATCAGCGGAGGATTTCAGCAGGTGTATTTACTCTGAAATGCTGGGGAGTGTCGGAGAAAAAATACTTTCAAATAGTTCGATGGGCCCAAATGCAAAATTTGGACCTGCCCCCCCCCCATCTCCCCTCACCACCCTCCTTCAGGATATAGAATAATTACACTGACACTTGGCTCTTTCCCTCAGCACCCAGCTTTCTTATATTCTGATATCCATCTTTTCCTCAGCACCCAGCTTTCTAATATTCTGATATCCATCTTGCCCTCAGCACTCAGCTTTACTATATTCTGATATCCATCTTTCCCTCAGCACCCAGCTTTCTTATATTCTGATATCCATCTTGCCCTCAGCACTCAGCTTTCTTATATTCTGATATCCATCTTGCCCTCAGCACCCAGCTTTCTTATATTCTGATATACATCTTTCCCTCAGCACTCAGCTTTCTTATATTCTGATATACATCTTTCCCTCAGCACTCAGCTTTCTTATATTCTGATATCCATCTTGCCCTCAGCACTCAGCTTCCTTATATTCTGATATCCATCTTGCCCTCAGCACCCAGCTTTCTTATATTCTGATATCCATCTTGCCCTCAGCACCCAGCTTTCTTATATTCTGATATACATCTTGCCCTCAGCACCCAGCTTTCTTATATTCTGATATCCATCTTGCCCTCAGCACTCAGCTTCCTTATATTCTGATATCCATCTTTCCCTCAGCACCCTGCTTTCTTATATTCTGATATACATCTTGCCCTCAGCACCCAGCTTTCTTATATTCTGATATCCATCTTGCCCTCAGCACTCAGCTTCCTTATATTCTGATATCCATCTTTCCCTCAGCACCCAGCTTTCTTATATTCTGATATACATCTTGCCCTCAGCACCCAGCTTTCTTATATTCTGATATACAGCTTTCCCTCAGCACCCTGCTTTCTTATATTCTGATATCCATCTTTCCCTCAGCACTCAGCTTTCTTATATTCTGATATCCATCTTGCCCTCAGCACTCAGCTTTCTTATATTCTGATATCCATCTTGCCCTCAGCACCCAGCTTTCTTATATTCTGATATACATCTTTCCCTCAGCACCCAGCTTTCTTATATTCTGATATACATCTTTCCCTCAGCACTCAGCTTTCTTATATTCTGATATCCATCTTGCCCTCAGCACCCAGCTTTCTTATATTCTGATATACATCTTGCCCTCAGCACCCAGCTTTCTTATATTGTGATATACATCTTTCCTTCAGCACCCAGCTTTCTTATATTCTGATATCCATCTTTCCCTCAGCACCCAGCTTTCTTATATTCTGATATCCATCTTGCCCTCAGCACCCAGCTTTCTTATATTCTGATATCCATCTTTCCCTCAGCTTTCTTATATTCTGATATACATCTTTCCCTCAGCACTCAGCTTTCTTATATTCTGATATCCATCTTGCCCTCAGCACCCAGCTTTCTTATATTCTGATATCCATCTTGCCCTCAGCACCCAGCTTTCTTATATTCTGATATACATCTTTCCCTCAGCACCCAGCTTTCTTATATTCTGATATCCATCTTTCCCTCAGCACTCAGCTTTCTTATATTCTGATATACATCTTTCCCTCAGCACTCAGCTTTCTTATATTCTGATATCCATCTTGCCCTCAGCACCCAGCTTTCTTATATTCTGATATCCATCTTGCCCTCAGCACCCAGCTTTCTTATATTCTGATATACATCTTTCCCTCAGCACCCAGCTTTCTTATATTCTGATATCCATCTTGCCCTCAGCACCCAGCTTTCTTATATTCTAATATCCATCTTTCCCTCAGCACCCAGCTTTCTTATATTCTGATATCCATCTTGCCCTCAGCACCCAGCTTTCTTATATTCTGATATCCATCTTGCCCTCAGCACCCTGCTTTCTTATATTCTGATATCCATCTTGCCCTCAGCACCCAGCTTTCTTATATTCTGATATACATCTTTCCCTCAGCACCCAGCTTTCTTATATTCTGATATCCATCTTCCCCTCAGCACCCAGCTTTCTTATATTCTGATATCCATCTTTCCCTCAGCACCCAGCTTTCTTATATTCTGATATCCATCTTGCCCTCAGCACCCAGCTTTCTTATATTCTGATATCCATCTTGCCCTCAGCACCCTGCTTTCTTATATTCTGATATCCATCTTGCCCTCAGCACCCAGCTTTCTTATATTCTGATATACATCTTTCCCTCAGCACCCATCTTTCTTATATTCTGATATACAGCTTTCCCTCAGCACTCAGCTTTCTTATATTCTGATATCCATCTTGCCCTCAGCACCCAGCTTTCTTATATTCTGATATACATCTTGCCCTCAGCACTCAGCTTTCTTATATTCTGATATCCATCTTGCCCTCAGCACCCAGCTTTCTTATATTCTGATATACATCTTTCCCTCAGCACCCAGCTTTCTTATATTCTGATATACATCTTTCCCTCAGCACTCAGCTTTCTTATATTCTGATATCCATCTTGCCCTCAGCACCCAGCTTTCTTATATTCTGATATACATCTTGCCCTCAGCACCCAGCTTTCTTATATTGTGATATACATCTTTCCCTCAGCACCCAGCTTTCTTATATTCTGATATCCATCTTTCCCTCAGCACCCAGCTTTCTTATATTCTGATATCCATCTTGCCCTCAGCACCCAGCTTTCTTATATTCTGATATCCATCTTTCCCTCAGCACTCAGCTTTCTTATATTCTGATATACATCTTTCCCTCAGCACCCAGCTTTCTTATATTCTGATATCCATCTTGCCCTCAGCACCCTGCTTTCTTATATTCTGATATCCATCTTGCCCTCAGCACCCAGCTTTCTTATATTCTGATATACATCTTTCCCTCAGCACCCAGCTTTCTTATATTCTGATATACATCTTGCCCTCATCACTCAGCTTTCTTATATTCTGATATCCATCTTTCCCTCAGCACTCAGCTTTCTTATATTCTGATATCCATCTTGCCCTCAGCACCCAGCTTTCTTATATTCTGATATCCATCTTGCCCTCATCACCCAGCTTTCTTATATTCTGATATCCATCTTGCCCTCAGCACCCAGCTTTCTTATATTCTGATATACATCTTTCCCTCAGCACCCAGCTTTCTTATATTCTGATATACATCTTTCCCTCAGCACCCAGCTTTCTTATATTCTGATATCCATCTTTCCCTCAGCACCAAGCTTTCTTATATTCTGATATCCATCTTGCCCTCAGCACCCAGCTTTCTTATATTCTGATATACATCTTTCCCTCAGCACCCAGCTTTCTTATATTCTGATATACATCTTTCCCTCAGCACCCAGCTTTCTTATATTCTGATATCCATCTTGCCCTCAGCACTCAGCTTTCTTATATTCTGATATCCATCTTTCCCTCAGCACTCAGCTTTCTTATATTCTGATATCCATCTTGCCCTCAGCACCCAGCTTTCTTATATTCTGATATCCATCTTCCCCTCAGCACCCAGCTTTCTTATATTCTGATATCCATCTTGCCCTCAGCACCCAGCTTTCTTATATTCTGATATACATCTTGCCCTCATCACTCAGCTTTCTTATATTCTGATATCCATCTTTCCCTCAGCACTCAGCTTTCTTATATTCTGATATCCATCTTGCCCTCAGCACCCAGCTTTCTTATATTCTGATATCCATCTTGCCCTCAGCACCCATCTTTCTTATATTCTGATATCCATCTTGCCCTCAGCACCCAGCTTTCTTATATTCTGATATACATCTTTCCCTCAGCACCCAGCTTTCTTATATTCTGATATACATCTTTCCCTCAGCACCCAGCTTTCTTATATTCTGATATCCATCTTGCCCTCAGCACTCAGCTTTCTTATATTCTGATATCCATCTTGCCCTCAGCACCCAGCTTTCTTATATTCTGATATCCATCTTCCCCTCAGCACCCAGCTTTCTTATATTCTGATATCCATCTTTCCCTCAGCACCCAGCTTTCTTATATTCTGATATCCATCTTGCCCTCAGCACCCAGCTTTCTTATATTCTGATATCCATCTTGCCCTCAGCACCCAGCTTTCTTATATTCTGATATCCATCTTTCCCTCAGCACCCAGCTTTCTTATATTCTGATATACATCTTTCCCTCAGCACCCAGCTTTCTTATATTCTGATATACAGCTTTCCCTCAGCACCCAGCTTTCTTATATCCTGATATCCATCTTTCCCTCAGCACCCAGCTTTCTTATATCCTGATATCCATCTTGCCCTCAGCACCCAGCTTTCTTATATTCTGATATCCATCTTTCCCTCAGCACCCAGCTTTCTTATATCCTGATTTACATCTTGCCCTCAGCACCCAGCTTTCTTATAGTCTGATATCCATCTTGCCCTCAGCACCCAGCTTTCTTATATTCTGATATCCATCTTTCCCTCAGCACCCAGCTTTCTTATATCCTGATATACATCTTGCCCTCAGCACTCAGCTTTCTTATATTCTGATATACATCTTTCCCTCAGCACTCAGCTTTCTTATAGTCTGATATCCATCTTGCCCTCAGCACCCAGCTTTCTTATATTCTGATATCCATCTTTCCCTCAGCACCCAGCTTTCTTATATCCTGATATACATCTTGCCCTCAGCACTCAGCTTTCTTATATTCTGATATACATCTTTCCCTCAGCACCCAGCTTTCTTATAGTCTGATATCCATCTTTCCCTCAGCACTCAGCTTTCTTATATTCTGATATCCATCTTTCCCTCAGCACTCAGCTTTCTTATATTCTGATATCCATCTTTCCCTCAGCACCCAGCTTTCTTATATTCTGATATCCATCTTGCCCTCAGCACCAAGCTTTCTTATATTCTGATATACATCTTTCCCTCAGCACCCAGCTTTCTTATATTCTGATATACATCTTTCCCTCAGCACCCAGCTTTCTTATATCCTGATATCCATCTTGCCCTCAGCACCCAGCTTTCTTATATTCTGATATCCATCTTCCCCTCAGCACCCAGCTTTCTTATATTCTGATATCCATCTTGCCCTCAGCACCCAGCTTTCTTATATTCTGATATCCATCTTTCCCTCAGCACCCAGCTTTCTTATATTCTGATATCCATCTTGCCCTCAGCACCCAGCTTTCTTATATTCTGATATACATCTTTCCCTCAGCACCCAGCTTTCTTATATTCTGATATCCATCTTGCCCTCAGCACCAAGCTTTCTTATATTCTGATATACATCTTTCCCTCAGCACCCAGCTTTCTTATATTCTGATATACATCTTTCCCTCAGCACCCAGCTTTCTTATATTCTGATATCCATCTTGCCCTCAGCACCAAGCTTTCTTATATTCTGATATACATCTTTCCCTCAGCACCCAGCTTTCTTATATTCTGATATCCATCTTGCCCTCAGCACCCAGCTTTCTTATATTCTGATATCCATCTTTCCCTCAGCAACCAGCTTTCTTATATTCTGATATCCATCTTGCCCTCAGCACCCAGCTTTCTTATATTCTGATATACATCTTTCCCTCAGCACCCAGCTTTCTTATATTCTGATATCCATCTTGCCCTCAGCACCCAGCTTTCTTATATTCTGATATCCATCTTTCCCTCAGCAACCAGCTTTCTTATATTCTGATATCCATCTTGCCCTCAGCACCCAGCTTTCTTATATTCTGATATACATCTTTCCCTCAGCACCCAGCTTTCTTATATTCTGATATACATCTTGCCCTCAGCACCCAGCTTGCCCCTTGATATCAGAGCATGGGAAAGCTGGATGCAGAGGTAAAAAGCCACTATCCCATGCTTGTATCTTTGTCCCCCATCCTGGTATATGGCCCATCTATTTTTTTCGTTATTGTATGTTATATTTGTGCTATAAACAACATTATAGATTTATTCATTTTGCAGATATAATGGTTGTTGTTTTTTTAATGGTACGTGTCTTGGCATTTTTAAGAGGTTTTTTTTGGTGCTTTTAGAATTGGGTAGTACTGGTGGGGGGTTTAGTTCTGGCGGGCAGGGTTTAATGTCAGTGGGCGGAGATTGCTGCAGGTGGGCAGAGCTTACTGCTGTGAGGCTCAGGTTCTGTGAGTGCAGTGCATGGGGTGCCTGTGCTGAGGAGGAGGAAGCAGCACTCAGCTTTTTTCCCCTCTTATAATGGATTTGGGGGAGCAGAGCGTAGGTGCTGTATGCTGGAGAAGAGACTGGCAGAGTCAGAGGCCCAGCGAGTGATGCACCAATTTCCTGGTGGGCTGAAGAACAGTGAAATCTTTCTCTATAATAGTGGCTGTAGGAAGCCGGCGGCCAGGTCATCACTTTGCTGCTATTAAAGAGAATGAATATTCACTGCTCTCACCACCCATAATCTTGCCTCGCTCTCAGCATTAGATTCGGTGGAAATAGTTGGACATGACTATGGGCGGAGAGAGTAGTGAATACGCATTTACCTATGCAGTGCAGTGCAGGAACCCGATGGGTCTCTGTGCACGATGCTGAAGTTGGTTTCTTATTCGTCCAGTTTCTTATTCGGGGCTGAAGTTGGTTTCTTATTCGTCAGTTTCTTATTCGGCAATTTAGTTTTTTCAGCTTTTTATGCATTTAACAACAAAAATAACACATGACAATAATAAAATACAATGCACTGATGAGCCCTAATATACATACACTCAAAATCAGCTGCAAAAATTATAAAACTGGCATAAAAATGGGCATCAAAGTGGGCACCAAAGTATGTTAGTGAAAGGATTAAATGGCTTTGGGCCACTGATCTAACACCAGAATTGCATATCTAGTGATGCCTCTAATCAAACTGAAGTGACTCCAGCCTGGCCCAAAGGGGTTCTGGGCATCAGAACTGGCATCAAAGTGGGCAAAAACCCAGTTTTCACAGATTTGAATAAGTAACTGGTGTTTTTGAGGGGTTAAATGGCTTTGGGCCACTGATCTCACACCACATTTACATACCTAGTGATGCCACACATCAAATTCAGATCACTCCAGCCTGGCCCAAACAGGTTCTGGGCATCAGAACTGGCATCAAAGTGGGCAAAAACCCAGTTTTCACAGATTTGAATAAGTAACTGATAATTTTGAGGGGTTAAATGGCTTTGGGCCACTGATCTCACACCACATATACATACCTAGTGATGACACACATCAAACTCAGATCACTCCAGCCTGGCCCAAACAGGTTCTGGGCATCAGAACTGGCATCAAAATGGGCAAAAACCCAGTTTTCACAGATTTGAATAAGTAACTGATGTTTTTGAGGGGTTAAATGGCTTTGGGCCACTGATCTCACACCACATTTACATACCTAGTGATGCCACACATCAAATTCAGATCACTCCAGCCTGGCC
Source organism: Anomaloglossus baeobatrachus (assembly GCF_048569485.1). Classification (NCBI taxonomy): domain Eukaryota; kingdom Metazoa; phylum Chordata; class Amphibia; order Anura; family Aromobatidae; genus Anomaloglossus; species Anomaloglossus baeobatrachus. Next base: position 798,277,949 of record NC_134354.1, read on the forward strand.
CAAAAAGGTTCTGGGCATCAGAACTGGCATCAAAGTGGGCACACAGCCAATTTTCACAGATTTGAATAAGTAACTGGTGTTTTTGAGGGGTTAATTGGCTTTGGGCCACTGATCTCACACCACATTTACATACCTAGTGCTGCCACACATCAAATTCAGATCACTACAGCCTGGCCCAAACAGGTTCTGGGCATCAGAACTGGCATCAAAGTTGGCAAAATCGCAGTTTTCACAGATTTGAATAAGTAACTGGTGTTTTTGAGAGGTTAAATGGCTTTGGGCCACTGATCTCACACCACATTTACATACGTAGTGATGACACACATCAATATCAGATCACTCCAGCCTGGCCCAAACAGGTTCTGGGCATCAGAACTGGCATCAAAGTGGGCACACAGCCAATTTTCACAGATTTGAATAAGTAACTGGTGTTTTTGAGGGGTTAAATGGCTTTGGGCCACTGATCTCACACCACATTTACATACCTAGTGATGCCACACATCAAACGCAGATCACTCCAGCCTGGCCCAAACAGGTTCTGGGCATCAGAACTGGCATCAAAATGGGCAAAAACCCAGTTTTCACAGATTTGAATAAGTAACTGATGTTTTTGAGGGGTTAAAGGCTTTGGGCCACTGATCTCACACCACATTTACATACCTAGTGATGCCACACATCAAATTCAGATCACTCCAGCCTGGCCCAAACAGGTTCTGGGCATCAGAACTGGCATCAAAGTGGGCACACAGCCAATTTTCACAGATTTGAATAAGTAACTGGTGTTTTTGAGGGGTTAAATGGCTTTGGGCCACTGATCTCACACCACATTTACATACCTAGTGATGACACACATCAAATTCAGATCACTCCAGCCTGGCCCAAACAGGTTCTGGGCATCAGAACTGGCATCAAAGTGGGCAAAAACCCAGTTTTCATAGATTTGAATAAGTAACTGATAATTTTAAGGGGTTAAATGGCTTTGGGCCACTGATCTCACACCACATTTACATACCTAGTGATGCCACACATCAAATTCAGATCACTCCAGCCTGGCCCGCACAGGTTATGGGCATCAGAACTGGCATCAAAGTGGGCACACAGCCAATTTTCACAGATTTGAATAAGTAACTGGTGTTTTTGAGAGGTTAAATGGCTTTGGGCCACTGATCTTACACCACACTTACATACCTAGTGATGCCACACATCAAATTCAGATCACTACAGCCTGGCCCAAACAGGTTCTGGGCATCAGAACTGGCATCAAAGTGGGCAAAAACCTAGTTTTACAGATTTGAATAAGTAACTGGTGTTTTTGAGGGGTTAAATGGCTTTGGGCCACTGATCTCACACCACATTTACATACCTAGTGATGTCCCCCATCAAATTCAGATCACTCCAGCCTGGCCCAAACAGGTTCTGGGCATCAGAACTGGCATCAAAGTGGGCACACAGCCAATTTTCACAGATTTGAATAAGTAACTGGTGTTTTTGAGGGGTTAATTGGCTTCGTGCCACTGATCTCACACCACATTTACATACCTAGTGATGCCACACATCAAATTCAGATCACTCCAGCCTGGCCCAAACAGGTTCTGGGCATCAGAACTGGCATCAAAGTGGGCAAAACCACAGTTTTCATAGATTTGAATAAGTAACTGGTGTTTTTGAGGGGTTAAATGGCTTTGGGCCACTGATCTCACACTACACTACACTACACTATGAAAACTGTAGTTTTGCCCACTTTGATGCCAGTTCTGATGCCCAGATCCTGTTTGGGCCAGGCTGGAGTGATCTGAATTTGATGTGTGGCATCACTAGGTATGTAAATGTGGTGTGAGATCAGTGGCCCAAAGCCATTTAACCCCTCAAAAACACCAGTTACTTATTCAAATCTGTGAAAACTGGGTTTTTGCCCATTTTGATGCCAGTTCTGATGCCCAGAACCTGTTTGGGCCAGGCTGGAGTGATCTGAATTTGATGTGTGGCATCACTAGGTATGTAAATGTGGTGTGAGATCAGTGGCCCAAAGCCATTTAACCCCTCAAAAACACCAGTTACTTATTCAAATCTGTGAAAACTGGGTTTTTGCCCATTTTGATGCCAGTTCTGATGCCCAGAACCTGTTTGGGCCAGGCTGGAGTGATCTGAATTTAATGTGTGGCAACACAAGGTATGTAAATGTGGTGTGAGATCAGTGGCCCAAAGCCATTTAACCCCTCAAAAATACCAGTTACTTATTCAAATCTGTGAAAACTGCAATTTTGCCAACTTTGATGCCAGTTCTGATGCCCAGAACCTGTTTGGGCCAGGCTGGAGTGATCTAAATTTGATGTGTGGCATCACTAGGTATGTAAATGTGGTGTGAGATCAGTGGCCCAAAGCCATTTAACCCCTCAAAAACACCAGTTACTTATTCAAATCTGTGAAAACTGCAATTTTGCCAACTTTGATGCCAGTTCTGATGCCCAGAACCTGTTTGGGACAGGCTGGAGTGATCTAAATTTGATGTGTGGCATCACTAGGTATGTAAATGTGGTGTGAGATCAGTGGCCCAAAGCCATTTAACCCCTCAAAAACACCAGTTACTTATTCAAATCTGTGAAAACTGGGGTTTTGCCCACTTTGATGCCAGTTCTGATGCCCAGAATCTGTTTGGGCCAGGCTGGAGTGATCTGAATTTGATGTGAGGCATCACTAGGTATGTAAATGTGGTGTGAGATCAGTGGCCCAAAGCCATTTAACCCCTCAAAAACACCAGTTACTTATTCAAATCTGTGAAAACTGAGATTTTGCCAACTTTGATGCCAGTTCTGATGCCCAGAACCTGTTTGGGCCAGGCTGGAGTGATCTGAATTTGATGTGCGACATCACTAGGTATGTAAATGTGATGTGAGATCAGTGGCCCAAAGCCATTTAACCCCTCAAAAACACCAGTTACTTCTTCAAATCTGTGAAAATTGGCTGTGTGCCCATTTTGATGCCAGTTCTGATGCCGAGAACCTGTTTGGGCCAGGCTGGAGTGATCTAAATTTGATGTGTGGCATCACTAGGTATGTAAATGTGGTGTGAGATCAGTGGCCCAAAGCCATTTAACCCCTCAAAAACACCAGTTACTTATTCAAATCTGTGAAAACTGGGGGTTTTGCCCACTTTGATGCCAGTTCTGATGCCCAGAACCTGTTTGGGCCAGGCTGGAGTGATCTGAATTTGATGTGTGGCATCACTAGGTATGTAAATGTGGTGTGAGATCAGTGGCCCAAAGCCATTTAACCCCTCAAAAACACCAGTTACTTATTCAAATCTGTGAAAACTGGGGTTTTGCCCACTTTGATGCCAGTTCTGATGCCCAGAACCTGTTTGGGCCAGGCTGGAGTGATCTGAATTTGATGTGTGGCATCACTAGGTATGTAAATGTAGTGTGAGATCAGTGGCCCAAAGCCATTTAACCCCTGAAAAACACCAGTTACTTATTCAAATCTGTGAAAACTGCGATTTTGCCAACTTTGATGCCAGTTGTGATGCCCAGAACCTGTTTGGGCCAGGCTGGAGTGATCTGAATTTGATGTGTGGCATCACTAGGTATGTAAATGTGGTGTAAGATCAGTGGCCCGAAGCCAATTAACCCCTCAAAAACACCAGTTACTTATTCAAATCTGTGAAAATTGGCTGTGTGCCCACTTTGATGCCAGTTCTGATGCCCAGAACCTGTTTGGGCCAGGCTGGAGTGATCTGAATTTGATGTGTGGCATCACTAGGTATGTAAGTGTAGTGTGAGATCAGTGGCCCAAAGCCATTTAACCCCTCAAAAACACAAGTTACTTATTCAAATCTATGAAAACTGTGGTTTTGCCCAATTTGATGCCAGTTCTGATGCCCAGAACCTGTTTGGGCCAGGCTGGAGTGATCTGATATTGATGTGTGTCATCACTAGGTATGTAAATGTGGTGTGAGATCAGTGGCCCAAAGCCAATTAACCCCTCAAAAACACCAGTTACTTATTCAAATCTGTTAAAACTGGGGTGTTGCCCACTTTGATGCCAGTTCTGATGCCCAGAACCTGTTTGGGCCAGGCTGGAGTGATCTGAATTTAATGTGTGGCAACACAAGGTATGTAAATGTGGTGTGAGATCAGTGGCCTAAAGCCATTTAACCCCTCAAAAACACCAGTTACTTATTCAAATCTGTGAAAACTGCAATTTTGCCAAATTTGATGCCAGTTCTGATGCCCAGAACCTGTTTGGGCCAGGCTGGAGTGATCTGAATTTGATGTGCGACATCACTAGGTATGTAAGTGTGATGTGAGATCAGTGGCCCAAAGCCATTTAACGCCTCAAAAACACCAGTTACTTATTCAAATCTGTGAAAATTGGCTGTGTGCCCATTTTGATGCCAGTTCTGATGCCGAGAACCTGTTTGGGCCAGGCTGGAGTGATCTACATTTGATGTGTGGCATCACTAGGTATGTAAATGTGGTGTGAGATCAGTGGCCCAAAGCCATTTAACCCCTCAAAAACACCAGTTACTTATTCAAATCTGTGAAAACTGGGGTTTTGCCCACTTTGATGCCAGTTCTGATGCCCAGAACCTGTTTGGGCCAGGCTGGAGTGATCTGAATTTGATGTGTGGCATCACTAGGTATGTAAATGTGGTGTGAGATCAGTGGCCCAAAGCCATTTAACCCCTCAAAAACACCAGTTACTTATTCAAATCTGTGAAAACTGAGATTTTGCCCACTTTGATGCCAGTTCTGATGCCCAGAACCTGTTTGGGCCAGGCTGGAGTGATCTGAATTTGATGTGTGGCATCACTAGGTATGTAAATGTGGTGTGAGATCAGTGGCCCAAAGCCAATTAACCCCTCAAAAACACCAGTTACTTATTCAAATCTGTTAAAACTGGGGTTTTGCCCACTTTGATTCCAGTTCTGATGCCCAGAACCTGTTTGGGCCAGGCTGGAGTGATCTGAATTTAATGTGTGGCAACACAAGGTATGTAAATGTGGTGTGAGATCAGTGGCCCAAAGCCATTTAACCCCTCAAAAACACCAGTTACTTATTCAAATCTGTGAAAATTGGCTGTGTGCCCACTTTGATGCCAGTTCTGATGCCCAGAACCTGTGTGGGCCAGGCTGGAGCGATCTGAATTTGATGTGTGGCATCACTAGGTATGTAAATGTTGTGTGAGATCAGTGGCCCAAAGCCATTTAACCCCTCAAAATGATCAGTTACTTATTCAAATCTATGAAAACTGGGTTTTTGCCCACTTTGATGCCAGTTCTGATGCCCAGAACCTGTTTGGGCCAGGCTGGAGTGATCTGAATTTGATGTGTGTCATCACTAGGTATGTAACTGTGGTGTGAGATCAGTGGCCCAAAGCCATTTAACCCCTCAAAAACATCAGTTACTTATTCAAATCTGTGAAAACTGGGTTTTTGCCCACTTTGATGCCAGTTCTGATGCCCAGAACCTGTTTGGGCCAGGCTGGAGTGATCTGCGTTTTATGTGTGGCATCACTAGGTATGTAAATGTGGTGTGAGATCAGTGGCCCAAAGCCATTTAACCCCTCAAAAACACCAGTTACTTATTCAAATCTGTGAAAACTGGGGTTTTGCCCACTTTGATGCCAGTTCTGATGCCCAGAACCTGTTTGGGCCAGGCTGGAGTGATCTGAATTTGATGTGTGGCATCACTAGGTATGTAAATGTGGTGTGAGATCAGTGGCCCAAAGCCATTTAACCCCTCAAAAACACCAGTTACTTATTCAAATCTGTGAAAACTGAGATTTTGCCCACTTTGATGCCAGTTCTGATGCCCAGAACCTGTTTGGGCCAGGCTGGAGTGATCTGAATTTGATGTGTGGCATCACAAGGTATGTAAATGTGGTGTGAGATCAGTGGCCCAAAGCCATTTAACCCCTCAAAAACACCAGTTACTTATTCAAATCTGTGAAAACTGGGTTTTTGCCCACTTCGATGCCAGTTCTGATGCCCAGAACCTGTTTGGGCCAGGCTGTAGTGATCTGAATTTGATGTGTGGCATCACTAGGTATGTAAATGTAGTGTGAGATCAGTGGCCCAAAGCCATTTAACCCCTCAAAAACACCAGTTACTTATTCAAATCTATGAAAACTGTGGTTTTGCCCACTTTGATACCAGTTCTGATGCCCAGAACCTGTTTGGGCCAGGCTGGAGTGATCTGATATTGATGTGTGTCATCACTAGGTATGTAAATGTGGTGTGAGATCAGTGGCCCAAAGCCATTTAACCCCTCAAAAACACCAGTTACTTATTCAAATCTGTGAAAATTGGCTGTGTGCCCACTTTGATGCCAGTTCTGATGCCCAGAACCTGTGTGGGCCAGGCTGGAGCGATCTGAATTTGATGTGTGGCATCACTAGGTATGTAAATGTCGTGTGAGATCAGTGGCCCAAAGCCATTTAACCCCTCAAAATGATCAGTTACTTATTCAAATCTATGAAAACTGGGTTTTTGCCCACTTTGATGCCAGTTCTGATGCCCAGAACCTGTTTGGGCCAGGCTGGAGTGATCTGAATTTGATGTGTGTCATCACTAGGTATGTAACTGTGGTGTGAGATCAGTGGCCCAAAGCCATTTAACCCCTCAAAAACATCAGTTACTTATTCAAATCTGTGAAAATTGGCTGTGTGCCCACTTTGATGCCAGTTCTGATGCCCAGAACCTGTTTGGGCCAGGCTGGAGTGATCTGAATTTGATGTGTGGCATCACTAGGTATGTAAATGTGGTGTGAGATCAGTGGCCCAAAGCCATTTAACCCCTCAAAATTATCAGTTACTTATTCAAATCTGTGAAAACTGGGTTTTTGCCCACTTTGATGCCAGTTTTGATGCCCAGAACCTGTTTGGGCCAGGCTGGAGTGATCTGAATTTGATGTGTGGCATCACTAGGTATGTAAGTGTGGTGTGAGATCAGTGGCCCAAAGCCATTTAACCCCTCAAAAACACCAGTTACTTATTCAAATCTGTAAAACTAGGGTTTTGCACACTTTGATGCCAGTTCTGATGCCCAGAACCTGTTTGGGCCAGGCTGGAGTGATATGAATTTGATGTGTGTCATCACTAGGTATGTAAATGTGGTGTGAGATCAGTGGCCCAAAGCCATTTAACCCCTCAAAAACATCAGTTACTTATTCAAATCTGTGAAAATTGGCTGTGTGCCCACTTTGATGCCAGTTCTGATGCCCAGAACCTGTTTGGGCCAGGCTGGAGTGATCTGAATTTGATGTGTGGCATCACTAGGTATGTAAATGTGGTGTGAGATCAGTGGCCCAAAGCCATTTAACCCCTCAAAAACATCAGTTACTTATTCAAATCTGTGAAAACTGGGTTTTTGCCCACTTTGATGCCAGTTCTGATGCCCAGAACCTGTTTGGGCCAGGCTGGAGTGATCTGAGTTTGATGTGTGTCATCACTAGGTATGTAACTGTGGTGTGAGATCAGTGGCCCAAAGCCATTTAACCCCTCAAAAACACCAGTTACTTATTCAAATCTGTGAAAATTGGCTGTGTGCCCACTTTGATGCCAGTTTTGATGCCCAGAACCTGTTTGGGCCAGGCTGGAGTGATATGAATTTGATGTGTGGCATCACTAGGTATGTAACTTTGGTGTGAGATCAGTGGCCCAAAGCCATTTAACCCCTCAAAAACACCAGTTACTTATTCAAATCTGTGAAAATTGGCTGTGTGCCCACTTTGATGCCAGTTTTGATGCCCAGAACCTGTTTGGGCCAGGCTGGAGTGATCTGAATTTGATGTGTGTCATCACTAGGTATGTAAATGTGGTGTGAGATCAGTGGCCCAAAGCCATTTAACCCCTCAAAAACATCAGTTACTTATTCAAATCTGTGAAAACTGGGTTTTTGCCCACTTTGATGCCAGTTCTGATGCCCAGAACCCCTTTGGGCCAGGCTGGAGTCACTTCAGTTTGATTAGAGGCATCACTAGATATGCAATTGTGGTGTTAGATCAGTGGCCCAAAGCCATTTAACCCTTTCACTAACATACTTTGGTGCCCACTTTGATGCCCATTTTTATGCCAGTTTTATAATTTTTGCAGCTGATTTTGAGTGTATTTATATTAGGGCTCATCAGTGCATTGTATTTTATTATTGTCATGTGTTATTTTTGTTGTTAAATGCATAAAAAGCTGAAAAAACTAAACTGCCGAATAAGAAACCAACTTCAGCCCCGAATAAGAAACCAACTTCAGCATCGTTCTCTGTGCTGCAATACATTTCAGCTGGATGTGTCTGTGACGCCCTGGCAAAACCAGGGTGTCACAGAGCCTGCAAAAATCCAGCAAAGTGCAGGCCATTCTCCTCTTTGGTAACTAGATCCCACACCAGTGCAGCAGGACAGACCCCCCCCCCCAGTGTAAGAGCTAAACTGAGCAGGAGGGGAGGGGCGAGTGAAGAGTGAGTGAGGAGAGTGAAGAGAGCAGACCAGGGGAGAATAGCTCCTGGCTGCTGCAAGGAAGGGAAGGGTGAGGAAGGAGCCCGAGGTAGCCGGGGCAGGGTGGTGGCCCGCCGGTACCAAGGGAAGACCCAGATCACTGCAGGGCAGTGGACTCCCCGTTCCCGACTGAGGAAGGAGAAAGAGGCATCTGGCTGCAAAACAAGACCAGGATCCTGCTGTATTGTGTGTGGGATCCAAACACCATCCGTACCGAAGGCTGCGGACACCGGCAATTCCTAGTTTACCAGTGACTCTGTGTGAAATACTTGTGAGTACGCCCGTGCCCTCAGGCACCGCACCGCAGCACTGCGCCCTGCATATCTCCGAACGGGCCCCGGGACCAACTGCCCCTACCCACGGAGGGGTTAACATCCAAAGCTGCGCCCCAACACCGTTCCCGGGAGTCCCGCACCTTCACCGCAGCGGTGGTGTCCACCATGACCACATCCCGTGGGTGGCGTCACGGACAATCCCCTTTTACAATAACCGCTTTTTACAGTGGAGCCTGGGATCACAGACCGGGTCACGCCACCGTGATACTTACTGAAGTGACCCTTGGCCCGGATCTGACTACCCCTGTCCCTGGGCGACACATGTGCACTCAGACGCACATCCAGCTGAAGCAAGCGCTGAAGTTTGTGAGCCTCCTGAACCCCTGGGTCACGGCCATGACCCATGCGACTGCGATCATTCTGCCCCTGCTTTCACAGCTGCTGGGTACCAAACTCTGCTTTTGGGTAGTCTTACATCTCCCTGCACAATGACAGTGATGGACAGGTTTCTGCCTGCCTACGTGTATGTAACCAGAGACCTGTTACCTAGGCAGGTTAACAATCCAACATCTCTTATTTCTTTCATGCGTGGTCTTACAAAAATTCTGGGTAGATGGCCACAGTCCACAAGATCCCAAACCGGACCAGTAGCTCCACTGCCTCTATAACAACAAATACCCACCATCTCCCATCTTTTGGTTGTCCCACAGCTTCTGTATCCCCTGCCAGTATAGTCTGAAGTCACAGCCTATGCTTCTCCAGAAGATGGATAGCACAACAGTAGCGCATGTCTCTAGCTCCAATCTCTATAGTCCATCCATGGGCAACAGGAGCTGGCCATAGCAGTAGATCCTCGCCCCCTCTAATTCACAGCACCAACTCATTGACCAAATATGTGACTTATTGTTCTACCTCTCCTGGGATCAGCCACCTCGGTGGGCAGAAATGCTTAAACCCATTTGTGGCGCCCTGGACAAGCCAGGGGCCACAGGTAACAACACACACACACACCCCCACCCCCAGCAGTTCACAGCAGTCATCCCCAGTGAGACCTGATTTCTTCCTCGGGATCAGACAGACACACCAGGTGGGCGGAGTCAGGCAGATGGGCACGCCCACCGAAGAGTCTAGCTGGCCTGAGGCAGTAAACAAGTTCAGACAAGTCCAGGCAGAGGAAGAGAGAGGAGGTCTGCAGAGAGGCAGACGCAGACTGGGGCCTAGGTTGGAGCCTAGGTCCCTCGTGCAGCAGTCAGGCAGATGGTAGTGGCCGTCTGCGAGAGCCGGGAAGACAGTCTGGTGGAACCGTAGCTAGCCGGGGCTGGGCGGTGGCCCACCGGTACCGAACCGGGGAGCCAGCTGGAAACCGGAGTGCAGGAGGAGCATACGGAAGGTGCAGGAAAGGACTTACAGTACCAATCTGGGGTCAGGGGAAAAACACCGCAGCTGTCTGTGGGACCCGTCCATCCAGCCGTTTGTTTGACCAGAAACTCTGTGTGAATTACTGGCTGAGTGAGTACCACCGTGCCGTGCGGCACAGCGCTGCCCCCACGACCCTGCACATCGCCAGGCCCCGTAACCCGCCTGCCATCCATCCCTACCCCATCACCGGGCCCCGGGACAACCAACCCCCTACCCACGGAGGGGAGAACAAACATCCAGGCTGCTCCCTGTCATCGCTCCCGGGATCCCCATCCAGAGCAGCGGTGGTGTCACAACCTCACCACAACCATGGGTGGCGTCACGGACAATCTCAAATCCTCACAATCAATCCCCACCCTTTTCACTCACGGGCGAGGAACGCCGCTCGAGTCCCCGGGATCCGGCCCACCGCTCGAGCCACCACCGAGCAGCAGCAGCCACAGCAGCAGCGGCCGGACCCGAGCAGTGGGAGAGCGCAGCGTCCCCTCCTCCGCCCGCGACAACTTGGCGTTACGAACAGGATCTTACCGCTCTGCCGTATGGTAGAGGTGCGCCTTGTGACCGCTGGAGGTGCCCGGCCGAAAAATTTGAGAAGCCGCCATCTTGGGAGCGAAAAGTCCCCGCTCGAGCGTCTCCTCGAGCAGTGGAGGCGCGAAAGCCGAAACCCCGCCCCTGTAGAGGAGGTGCCAGAGAGACACTAAGGGGGGGCGGATGGCGTCCGGCCGCATGTGAACCGCGGCTGTGGAAGCAGGGACGCCAGGACTCTGCAAGTATTTGGTTCCTGGAACACCGCTGCGCGAGATGTCCCGTCCGTCCGGCACCGCTGATGACGACGGCTCCGGCAGTCCGCCCGGCCGCAACGGCAGCGAAACACCCATCCCGTTAGAGAATCTGGGCCCGTTCCTGGACTGGGGTCAAGGGGTGCTGCCCACTTCTTAGGGGCAGCATCAGGGCCAGGTTATTTGGGTGGGTGACTGAAGGACCCGTTCCGTTGCCGTTATTAAAAGTGTTTTATTGCTGTTGCAACGGTTGAAGTGTTATGCCTCCCGTAAGGGAAGTTGTATGAAAAAAAAAAAAAAATGCATGTGTCAAAATGTTTAAAAAAATGTTTTATTCTTTTTCAGTTCGTGAAAAATAAAACCGGTGATGGATGGGCAGCCCGCGGACGGTCTGCATTTTACTAAGGGGGAATGTGGCGCCCTGGACAAGCCAGGGGCCACAGGTAACAACACACACACACACCCACCCCCAGCAGTTCACAGCAGTCATCCCCAGTGAGACCTGATTTCTTCCTCGGGTTCAGACAGACACACCAGGTGGGCGGAGTCAGGCAGATGGGCACGCCCACCGAGGAGTTTAGCTGGGCTGAGGCAGGAAAAAAGTTCAGACAAGTCCAGGCAGAGGAAGAGAGAGGAGGTCTGCAGAGAGGCAGACGCAGACTGGGGCCTAGGTTGGAGCCTAGGGCCCTCGTGCAGCAGTCAGGCAGACGGTAGTGGCCGTCTGCGAGAGCCAGGAAGTCAGTCTGGTGGAACCGTAGGTAGCCGGGGCTGGGCGGTGGCCCACCGGTACCGAACCGGGGAGCCAGCTGTAAACCGGAGTGCAGGAGGGGCGTACGGAAGGTGCAGGAAAGGACTTACAGTACCAACCTGGGGTCAGAGGAAAAACACCGCAGCTGTCTGTGGGACCCGTCCATCCAGCCGTTTGTTTGACCAGAGACTCTGTGTGAATTACTGGCTGAGTGAGTACCACTGTGCCGTGCGGCACTGCGCTGCCCCCGCGACCCTGCACCTCGCCAGGCCCCGTAACCCGCCTGCCATACATCCCTACCCCCTCACCGGGCCCCGGGACAACCAACCCCCTACCCACGGAGGGGAGAACCAACATCCAGGCTGCTCCCTGTCATCGCTCCCGGGATCCCCGTCCAGAGCAGCGGTGGTGTCACCAATCTCACCACAACCGTGGGTGGCGTCACGGACAATCTCAAATCCCCACCCTTTTCACTCACGGGCGAGGAACGCCGCTCGAGTCCCCGGGATCCAGCCCACCGCTCGAGCCACCACCGAGCAGCATTAGCCGCAGCAGCAGCGGCCGGACCCGAGCAGTGAGAGAGCGCAGCGTCCCCTCCTCCGCCCGCGACACATTCACATAAATATCTTATACATGTAGCTCAAAGAATACAGAAGGTTTCAGAAGTCCAGTCTGAAAAGTTGTGTATTGGGCAAAAGCCCCCTGCAGAGATGAAAAAATACACCCATCTCCCCCCCCTCTAGATTCAGGACAATGAATCCTACTGTAGGCCTGGGCCGGCTGGGGCTCACACGCTGTTATAGGCCCTACTATGGCTTAAGGGAGGCTTTTAAGACACTTCGTGAAAAGCATCTTAAACTGAAAGAAAGCAAATCTCTAATCCAACACAACAATAAGATCAACATAACTGGTGCTCCGAGCTGGAAAAGACCTCTCTCCGTTTATCGGGCTAATAGTTTGTAATACGTGGCCTGCTCCTCACACCAAACCTTCTTAATATTAATAATAATGTTTATTTCTATAGCGCCAACATATTCCGCAGCGCTTTACAATTCAGGAGGCTCATATACAAACAAGTAACACTTATAGAAATACAATATTTAGAGGGAAAAAAAGAAAAAACACAACCCTGCTCGTGAGAGCTTACAATCTACAATGAGATGGGGGGGCAAGGTGTTACATCTCATGGCTCTCCTGAGGCAAGGACTGAGGCAGTCTCCCATTCCTTGCCTGCCACGAGCACTCCTGCTCAGCAGCGCCGAAGGTCTGCCAGACTGCGCAGTGTGCAGGAGATACCTTCTCAGAGAGGCAGCAGAAGGGTGACACCTAGTGGTTCTCCTGTTACAAGGAGTGAAGCGGTCTCCCATTCCTGGCCTGCTGCAGACTCTCCTGCTCAGCAGCCCCGAAGGTCTGCGAGGCTGCGCAATGTGCAGAGGTTTACTGCTCAGGGAAGCAGTGAGATTCCCGTTATCTCTGCACATTGTGAGACCGAGGATCCCGCCTCTATTTCCCAGAGGCAGGAGGGTGAGCATGTGCAATGCGTGGTGGGTCCTGATTCGCTCACTGACGTCACACGGCTTGATGACAAGGCTGGTGACGTGGTGAATCCTGACTGGCCAGGCTGGGACGTCGTGGACCCTGATTGGGTCAAGTCCGTCATCTCCGCCTCGCGCCCGCCCTCGGGTGGAGCTGCACCTCCTTAAAAGCTCCCCCTGCCATCATGGCGGCGCGCGACCGTCCTTCTATGTTTGGATGTCTGGCAGCGTGCTGCCACGCCACTGCTCAGGCATTACTGTCTCTTGTGGGCTTGGCCCTTGCTGCTCCGGCAGTACCTCGTTTGCAGGCCGTGCTCCTGCCTTGCTGCTCCGGCAGTACCCCCGTCAACAGGCCGTGTTCCTGTCCCAGGTGAGCTCCTCAAGTCTCCATTGGACTCACCTGGTTATTGAAAGCACACGTGCGTGGGCACCTCTGTGCTACCCTCGTGCCATATTCTCGTGACTTCCACTGGCACACGTGCGTGGGCACCTCTGTGCTTCCCCGTGCAACAGGTACACCGAGCCGTGAGATCTGTGCCATACAACCCTCACGGGTTAGGGCAGATCGGTGTACATAGATCGTCTGTGACATTCCAGACGATCGCTAGCAGCAACCCGCTCACTCTTCACCCACCATAGCGGCGGTCCCTTACACCGCACAGTGGACCTTGACCGGCGGAAGCAGTCCATTTCCCATCTTGGCACGCTTCCCCGGATCCCCCTCGTAACATTACGGTCGCGCCAAAGGTCTGGCTATGGCTGAAGAGCAGCAGCAGTTGCTGCGTTATGTGCAGCAGTTGGAGTCACGATTGGCAGCAGTGGAGCAGTCTTCCTCCGATAAGACTATTCTGACGACAGTCGCCACCCAGGCGGCTACCCAGGCTGTGCTATTGGGCGGAAGGTCTCCTCGCCTTGCGCTTCCAGAGCGCTTTAGCGGCAACAGCTCTGAGTGCCGTGGTTTTATAAACCAGGTTACCACCTACTTAGAGCTGTCCGCGACTCTTTACGCTACCGAGAAGGCGAAGGTAGCCTTCGTCCAGTCCCTGCTCACAGGGAGAGCGCTGAAGTGGTCCACGCCGTTGTGGGAGCGCGGAGATCGTGTGGTGAATAACTTAGCAGCTTATCTTGGGGCCATGAGAATGGTGTTCCTCGGGCCTCAAGTCACCCACGATTCCGCGCTGCGCCTCCTACGACTTCGGCAAGGGTCTGCTTCAGTCGGGGACTTTGCTGTACACTTTAGGACACTGGCCGCAGAGCTGGACTGGCCGGATAAGGTCCTTGTCCCTGTGTTTTGGGAGGGCCTGGCAGGGTTTGTCAAAGACGCACTGGCCACACGTGAGGTGCCTGCCACTTTAGAGTCCTTGATTCAGGTTGCCTCTCGCATAGACATCCGCCAGGCGGAGCGAAGGCTCGAGGTCTCTTCAGCACCCACGTCTTCTCGGCCTAAAAAGCGTCTGACTCCCGTCTTCCATCAGACAGGTCCCCCAGCCAGTCCTGTAGGCGACTCCGTGGAGTCAATGGAGGTGTCCAAGGTGGTCTCCTCTGCCCCAGGTTCTCGGTCTTGTGTCATCTGCTTTTTCTGTGGGCAGAGGGGACACATAGCTACCCGATGTCCCAAACCATCGGGAAAAGACAGCGTCTAGTTTCCATCAGAGGGGGGACTCTAGACGCTACTTCTCCCTCTAGGTTGACTATCAGCGCCCAGTTGCAGTTTGGCACTACTCTCTTCTCTGCCCTGGCTTGCTTGGACTCAGGCGCTGAAGGCAATTTCATCTCGACCTCCCTGGCAACCCGATACTCAGTTCCCCTGGTTCTGTTGCCCAAGCCACTCAGGGTCCGGGTAGTCGACGGGTCCATACTACTCGATCATATCACCCAGATCACCATCCCTCTCAGGATGGATGTACCACCGGGACACCATGAGCAGGTGTCCTTCCTGGTGCTTCCAGGGGGGACGGATGAGATCCTACTGGGCCTTCCCTGGTTGAGACAGCATGCTCCTATACTCAACTGGGCAACAGGGGAGATCTCATCCTGGGCAGGATCCTGTAGAGAGCACCTCGTGACTACCGAACCACCCGCTACCATTAGGTCGGTTGGGTCCTCAGGGAATACTGAGGGGCCGGGTTTACCGACACCTTATGAGGCCTACAGGGATGTCTTTTCCAAAAGGGCCGCAGATACTCTTCCTCCCCACCGGCCATATGATTGCCGAATAGACCTGAAGCCAGGCTCCGAGCCCCCTAGGGGCAGAGTGTATCCACTCTCTGCTCCAGAGACGGAGGCTATGTCCAAATATATTCAGGACAGCCTGGCGAAGGGGTTCATTCGCAAGTCTATTTCACCGGCTGGTGCAGGGTTCTTTTTTGTGCAGAAGAAGGAAGGGGATCTGCGCCCCTGTATCGATTACAGGGGATTAAATGCAATCACAATCAAGAACAAATACCCTTTGCCCCTCATTACTGAGCTATTTGATCGATTCCGCGGGGCAAAGGTCTTCACAAAGCTGGATCTACGCGGGGCGTATAATCTAGTGCGAGTCCGAAAGGGCGATGAGTGGAAGACCGCCTTTAACACCAGGGACGGTTACTACGAGTATCTAGTAATGCCCTTCGGACTCTGCAATGCCCCCGCCGTATTTCAAGACTTTGTGAATGACATTTTCCTTGATTTGTATCTTTCCGTGGTTGCATACCTGGATGACATTCTTATCTTCTCCCCCGATCTTACCACCCATCGGAGGGATGTCATCCGAGTACTTAAGAGGCTCCGCACCCATTCGTTATATGCTAAGCTGGAAAAGTGCGTTTTTGAACAGGAATCCTTGCCGTTCCTGGGGTACATAGTGTCCAGTCAGGGGTTAGCAATGGATCCGGGGAAGTTGGAGACAGTGATGAACTGGCCTGAGCCCCGCTCGCTGAAGGCGATCCAGCGATTCTTGGGGTTTATCAATTATTATCGCCAGTTCATTCCCAACTTCTCGACGGTGGCAGCACCCATCATTGCCCTTACCCGCAAGGGCGCTAATCCCAAAGCATGGACACGGGAAACGGTAGAGGCATTTCACACTCTCAAAACTCACTTCTCCAGAGCTCCCATCCTTCATCGTCCAGACATCTCCAAACCCTTCCTACTGGAGGTAGACGCCTCTTCGGTCGGTGCAGGTGCAGTCCTGTACCAGAAAAACGAACGAGGAAGGAAACATCCGTGTTTCTTTTTCTCCAAGACCTTTTCTCCGGCCGAGAGGAACTACTCCATAGGGGATAGGGAGTTACTGGCGATGAAACTAGCATTCCAGGAATGGCGGCATCTCCTGGAGGGTGCGAAGCATCCATTTGAGGTTTTCTCTGACCACAAAAACCTCACATACCTCCAGACAGCACAACGCCTGAACCCAAGGCAGGCCCGTTGGTCTTTATTTTTCTCCCGGTTCCGCTTTATTATCCGCCACCTGGCCGGTGAGAAGAACGTACGGGCCGATGCCTTGTCACGTTGTATGGTTGTGTTGGAGGAGGACGAGGAGGAGCCTCGTCTTATACTACCCCCGGACAGCTTGAGGATGGTCACTCCCACTTCTTTGGACCAGGTGCCACCTGGCAAAACCCTCGTTCCCCCTGAACTACGGAACGAGGTGCTATCGTGGGCCCATGCCTCCAAGGTCGGGGGTCACTTCGGGGTCAAAAGGACCAGAGACCTGGTGACCAGGCATTATTGGTGGCCGAGACTACCCCAGGACATACAGGAATATGTGGGAGCCTGTATGTCGTGTGCTCGGAATAAGCCCTCCCGGCAGAGACCGGCAGGTCTTCTTCACCCACTGCCAGTGCCGGATCGTCCCTGGGAAGTGGTAGGGATGGACTTCCTGGGAGATCTGCCCAAGTCAGCAGGGCACAGGGTCGTATGGGTCATCACGGACCACTTCTCTAAAATGGTCCACTTGGTGCCTCTCCCACGACTCCCGACGTCATGTGCTCTCGCCACCTTGTTCATTCGGCATGTATTTAGGTTGCATGGCATGCCTGACAAGGTGGTGAGCGACCGGGGTCCCCAGTTCGCGTCTCGCTTCTGGAGAGAGCTCTGTAAGCTCCTGCAGATAGAGCTGAACATCTCCTCTGCATACCATCCCGAGACCAATGGACTAGTGGAGAGGACTAATCAGACCTTGGTAACTTACCTCCGCCATTTTATATCCGCGCACCACGACAACTGGGCTAACCTCCTTCCTTGGGCCGAATTTGCCATTAACAATTCGGTCCATGAATCCTCTGGCCAGACTCCGTTCCTACTCAATAACGGACAACATCCCAGAATCCCGGTTCCGATGCCCATTACGTCACCCGATACTAGAGTGGAGGATTGGGCGACCAAGGCCCGGGAGATCTGGGATGACACCCAAGAGGCTCTTAAAAGGGCTAAAGACCGGATGGTGACAACGGCTGATGTTCGCCGCCGCCCTGCACCATCCTTCGCCCCTGGTGACCTAGTATGGCTGTCCTCTAAGAATGTTAACCTACGGGTACAGGCAGCCAAATTCGCCCCTAGGTATCTGGGTCCGTTTAAAGTACTACAGCAGGTAAACCCAGTGGCATATCGACTCGAGCTCCCTCCACGCTGGGCTATAGCCAACACCTTTCACGTGTCCCTCCTGAAACCCGTACGACTTAATAAATTCTCGGGGTCCCTGCCGGCTCAAACCGACTCCCCGTCCGACGACCCTGAGGTGGCAAAACGTGTGGAGACAAAAGTCATACAGGGCAAGAGGTACTACCTCGTGGAGTGGGCCGGCCGTGGTCTGGAGCATAGATCCTGGGAGTTGGAGGATCATATCCGCGCCCCGGGTTTGATAGCGGCCTTCGAGCACGGACAGGGGGGGGCCTAGACGGGGGGTAATGTTACATCTCGTGGCTCTCCTGAGGCAAGGACTGAGGCAAGGACTGAGGCAGTCTCCCATTCCTTGCCTGCCACGAGCATTCCTGCTCAGCAGCGCCGAAGGTCTGCCAGACTGCGCAGTGTGCAGGAGATACCTTCTCAGAGAGGCAGCAGAAGGGTGACACCTAGTGGTTCTCCTGTTACAAGGAGTGAAGCGGTCTCCCATTCCTGGCCTGCCGCAGACTCTCCTGCTCAGCGGCCCCGAAGGTCTGCGAGGCTGCGCAATGTGCAGAGGTTTACTGCTCAGGGAAGCAGTGAGATTCCCGTTATCTCTGCACATTGTGAGACCGAGGATCCCGCCTCTATTTCCCAGAGGCAGGAGGGTGAGCATGTGCAATGCGTGGTGGGTCCTGATTCGCTCACTGACGTCACATGGCTTGATGACAAGGCTGGTGACGTGGTGAATCCTGACTGGTCAGGCTGGGACGTCGTGGACCCTGATTGGGTCAAGTCCGTCATCTCCGCCTCGCGCCCGCCCTCGGGTGGAGCTGCACCTCCTTAGAAGCTCCCCCTGCCATCATGGCGGCGCGCGACCGTCCTTCTATGTTTGGGTGTCTGGCAGCGTGCTGCCACGCCACTGCTCAGGCATTACTGTCTCTTGTGGGCTTGGCCCTTGCTGCTCCGGCAGTACCTCGTTTGCAGGCCGTGTTCCTGCCTTGCTGCTCCGGCAGTACCCCCGTCAACAGGCCGTGTTCCTGTCCCAGGTGAGCTCCTCAAGTCTCCATTGGACTCACCTGGTTATTGAAAGCACACGTGCGTGGGCACCTCTGTGCTACCCTCGTGCCATATTCTCGTGACTTCCACTGGCACACGTGCGTGGGCACCTCTGTGCTTCCCCGTGCAACAGGTACACCGAGCCGTGAGATCTGTGCCATACAACCCTCACGGGTTAGGGCAGATCGGTGTACATAGATCGTCTGTGACATTCCAGACGATCGCTAGCAGCAACCCGCTCACTCTTCACCCACCATAGCGGCGGTCCCTTACACCGCACAGTGGACCTTGACCGGCGGAAGCAGTCCATTTCCCATCTTGGCACGCTTCCCCGGGTCCCCCTCGTAACAGCAAGGTACAAGTGCTTATTTACAATGACAATCCAGCCATCTCACGGAAATGGGGGCTAGATAATGGCTTCCTGGACCAGTGGGCCTATGTGAATCAAATCTGATTAGGGAGTGTGATAGGCCGCCCTAAAAAGATGCGTCTTTAGGGTGCGTCTGAAGCTGAGTAAGTTGTGATTTGTCCTAACTTCTTGGGGTAGAGCATTCCAGAGGGTTGGTGCAGCTCGGAAGAAGTCTTGGATCCGGGAGTGGGAGGTTCGAATTAGTGTGGATGTTAGTCGAAAGTCGCTTGCAGAGCGTAGAGAACGGGTGGGCTGATAGACAGAGAGGAGGGTGGAGATGTAGGGGGTGCTGCACTGTGGAGAGCTTTGTGGTGATAGACAGAGAGGAGGGTGGAGATGTAGGGGGTGCTGCACTGTGGAGAGCTTTGTGGTGATAGACAGAGAGGAGGGTGGAGATGTAAGGGGTGCTGCACTGTGGAGAGCTTTGTGGTGATAGACAGAGAGGAGGGTGGAGATGTAGGGGGTGCTGCACTGTGGAGAGCTTTGTGGTGATAGACAGAGAGGAGGGTGGAGATGTAGGGGGTGCTGCACTGTGGAGAGCCTTGTGGTGATAGACAGAGAGGAGGGTGGAGATGTAGGGGGTGCTGCACTGTGGAGAGCCTTGTGGTGATAGACAGAGAGGAGGGTGGAGATGTAGGGGGTGCTGCACTGTGGAGAGCTTTGTGGTGATAGAGAGGAGGGTGGAGATGTAGAGGGGTGCTGCACTGTGGAGAGCTTTGTGGTGATAGAGAGGAGGGTGGAGATGTAGGTGGGTGCTGCACTGTGGAGAGCTTTGTGGTGATAGACAGAGAGGAGGGTGGAGATGTAGGAGGTGCTGCACTGTGGAGAGCTTTGTGGGTGATAGACAGAGAGGAGGGTGGAGATGTAGGAGGTGCTGCACTGTGGAGAGCTTTGTGGGTGATAGACAGAGAGGAGGGTGGAGATGTAGGGGGTGTTGCACTGTGGAGAGCTTTGTGGTGATAGACAGAGAGGAGGGTGGAGATGTAGGGGTGCTGCATTGTGGAGAGCTTTGTGGTGATAGACAGAGA
The DNA here is from genome assembly GCF_048569485.1 of Anomaloglossus baeobatrachus. Taxonomy (NCBI): domain Eukaryota; kingdom Metazoa; phylum Chordata; class Amphibia; order Anura; family Aromobatidae; genus Anomaloglossus; species Anomaloglossus baeobatrachus. The sequence continues at coordinate 798,298,270 of NC_134354.1, forward strand.
GGAGGAGGAGATGTAGGGGGTGCTGCACTGTGGAGAGCTTTGTGGTGATAGACAGAGAGGAGGGTGGAGATGTAGGGGGTGCCGCACTGTGGAAAGCTTTGTGGTGATAGACAGAGAGGACGGTTGAGATGTAGGGGATGCTGCACTGTGGAGAGCATTGTGGTGACAGAGAGGAGGGTGGAGATGTAGGGGATGCTGCACTGTGGAGAGCATTGTGGTGACAGAGAGGAGGGTGGAGATGTAGGGGGTGCTGCACTGTGGAGAGCTTTGTGGTGATAGACAGAGGAGGGTGGAGATGTAGAGGGGTGCTGCACTGTGGAGAGCTTTGTGGTGTTAGACAGAGAAGAGGGTGGAGATGTAGGGGGTGCTGCACTGTGGAGAGCTTTGTGGTGATAGACAGAGAGGAGGGTGGAGATGTAGGGGGTGCTGCACTGTGGAGAGCTTTGTGGTGATAGACAGAGAGGAGGGTGGAGATGTAGGGGTGCTGCACTGTGGAGAGCTTTGTGGTGATAGACAGAGAGGAGGGTGGAGATGTAGGGGTGCTGCACTGTGGAGAGCTTTGTGGTGATAGACAGAGAGGAGGGTGGAGATGTAGGGGTTCTGCACTGTGGAGAGCTTTGTGGTGATAGACAGAGAGTAGGGTGGAGATGTAGGGGGTGCTGCACTGTGGAGAGCTTTGTGGTGATAGACAGAGAGGAGGGTGGAGATGTAGGGGGTGCTGCACTGTGGAGAGCTTTGTGGTGATAGACAGATGAGGGTGGAGATGTAGGGGGTGCTGCACTGTGGAGAGCTTTGTGGTGATAGAGAGGATGGTGGAGATGTAGGGGGTGCTGCACTGTGGAGAGCTTTGTGGTGATAGACAGAGAGGAGGGTGGAGATGTAGGGGGTGCTGCACTGTGGAGGGCTTTGTGGTGATAGAGAGGAGGGTGGAGATGTAGTGGGTGCTGCACTGTGGAGAGCTTTGTGGTGATAGACAGAGAGGAGGGTGGAGATGTAGGGGGTGCTGCACTGTGGAGAGCTTTGTGGTGTTAGACAGATGAGGGTGGAGATGTAGGGGGTGCTGCACTCTGGAGAGCTTTGTGGTGATAGACAGATGAGGGTGGAGATGTAGGGGGTGCTGCACTGTGGAGGGCTTTGTGGTGATAGAGAGGAGGGTGGAGATGTAGTGGGTGCTGCACTGTGGAGAGCTTTGTGGTGATAGACAGAGAGGAGGGTGGAGATGTAGTGGGTGCTGCACTGTGGAGAGCTTTGTGGTGATAGACAGAGAGGAGGGTGGAGATGTAGGGGGTGCTGCACTGTGGAGAGCTTTGTGGTGATAGAGAGGAGGGTGGAGATGTAGTGGGTGCTGCACTGTGGAGAGCTTTGTGGTGACAGACAGAGAGGAGGGTGGAGATGTAGGGGGTGCTGCACTGTGGAGAGCTTTGTGGTGATAGAGAGGATGGTGGAGATGTAGGGGGTGCTGCACTGTGGAGAGCTTTGTGGTGATAGACAGAGAGAAGGGTGGAGATGTAGGGGGTGCTGCACTGTGGAGAGCTTTGTGGTGATAGAGAGGATGGTGGAGATGTAGGGGGTGCTGCACTGTGGAGAGCTTTGTGGTGATAGAGAGGATGGTGGAGATGTAGGGGGTGCCGCACTGTGGAGGGCTTTGTGGTGATATACAGAGAGGAGGGTGGAGATGTAGGGGGTGCTGCACTGTGGAGAGCTTTGTGGTGATAGACAGAGAGGAGGGTGGAGATGTAGGGGGTGCTGCACTGTGGAGAGCTTTGTGGTGATATACAGAGAGGAGGGTGGAGATGTAGGGGGTGCTGCACTGTGGAGAGCTTTGTGGTGATAGACAGAGAGGAGGGTGGAGATGTAGGGGGTGCTGCACTGTGGAGGGCTTTGTGGTGATATACAGAGAGGAGGGTGGAGATGTAGGGGGTGCTGCACTGTGGAGAGCTTTGTGGTGATAGACAGAGAGGAGGGTGGAGATGTAGGGGGTGCTGCACTGTGGAGAGCTTTGTGGTGATAGACAGAGAGAAGGGTGGAGATGTAGGGGGTGCTGCACTGTGGAGAGCTTTGTGGTGATAGAGAGGATGGTGGAGATGTAGGGGGTGCTGCACTGTGGAGAGCTTTGTGGTGATAGAGAGGATGGTGGAGATGTAGGGGGTGCTGCACTGTGGAGAGCTTTGTGGTGATAGACAGAGAGAAGGGTGGCCAGATAGGTGCCACAGCAGAGGCATCCGAGTAGCGGTTAGCCAGATAGGTGACCCTGGCTGCTGCATTATGGATGGACTGTAGAGGGGAGAGTCTAGTTAGGGGGAGACCAATTAATAGAGAGTTACAGTAGTCTAGGCGGGAATGGATCAGGGCCACAGTGAGGGTTTTTGTCGTTTCCATAGTGAGAAAGGGGCGGATACTAGAGATGTTCTTGATTCTGTACGAGCAAAATTGCTAGATTCATAAAAGATCAGGGATAGTCCCAGGTTTCGCAGTTGTTGTGCATTATTTTAGCTGGATACCTGTGGTTGGAATCTTGACTTTGAGTCATAATTTCTCTTTTGAACAAATTATGGGTGTTGAGCTGAAGCTCATAACAAAGTCTACATCGACCCTAAAGGCCACCTTAGACATTAGACAGCTATCAACCAAACGTTCAGCCGGCTCTCCCATACACTGGCTGCTTCTGCCATGCACTGGCCAGCTCTCCCATACACTGGCCGGCTCTCCCCTACACTGGTCGGCTCTCCCATACACGGGCCGCCTCTCCCATACACTGGTCGGCTCTCCCATACACTGGCTGCTTCTGCCATGCACTGGCCGGCTCTCCCATACACTGGCCGGCTCTCCCATACACTGGCCGGCTCTCCCATACACTGGCCGGCTCTCCCATACAATGGCTGCTTCTGCCATGCACTGGCCGGCTCTCCCATACACTGGCCGGCTCTCCCATACATTGGCCGGCTCTCCCATACACTGGCCAGCTCTCCCATACACGGGCCGCCTCTCCCATACACTGGCCGGCTCTCCCATACACTGGCCGGCTCTCCCATACACTGGCCGGCTCTCCCATACACTGGCCGGCTCTCCCATACACTGGCCGGCTCTCCCATACACTGGCCGGCTCTCCCATACACTGGCCGGCTCTCCCATACATTGGCCGGCTCTCCCATACACTGGCCGGCTCTCCCATACACTGGTCGGCTCTCCCATACACTGGCCGGCTTTGCTATACACTGGTTGGCTCTCCCATACACTGGTTGGCTCTCCCATACACTGGTTGGCTCTCCCATACACTGGTTGGCTCTCCCATACACTGGCCGGCTCTCCCATACACTGGCCGGCTCTCCCATACAATGGCCGGCTCTCCCATACACGGGCCGACTCTCCCATACACTGGCCGGCTCTCCCATACACTGGCCGGCTCTCCCATACACTGGCTGCTTCTGCCATGCACTGGCCGGCTCTCCCATACACTAGCCGGCTCTCCCATACACTGGCCGGCTCTCCCATACACTGGCCGGCTCTCCCATACACTGGCCGGCTCTCCCATACACTGGCCGGCTCTCCCATATGTGGCGCCCCTGACCTGGTCAGGCACCACTGAGTACTGCACCCATGCTGGGGACAGTACAATACAGGTAATCCAGAAGGCTGACCGGGGTGTGGAACACAGGCGCATAGTGATCAGGTCTCACACATGTACCCATGAGAGGACCCCTGGGGATCCCAGGAGGGGGAAAAGCCTTGACCTTCACTGGAATAGTGGAGGGGGCCAAAAGCCTCCATCTCCTCTCAAGGGGTGTGGTAAGAGAATCTGGTTGCTAGGTGGCGTAGGCAAGAACAGGAGAGGAGGGGCAGTGAGTCAGTTAGAGCAGAGAACTCCATAGGGCTCAGTGAGGAGCAGACCTGTGGGGCTGTTGCTGTCTAACAGCGCCCGCGCAGCGGCTACTGACGGGGGAGAACGGTCAACTAGGAGTGCTACCCGAAATCCATCTTCAGCTAAAGAGAGAGCAACGGAGTGGGAAGTAAGGAGACTGCTAGAGAGTACCAGGCCCAAACGGGCGGCAGATCCCGGAGTGGGGATAGATCCACCTTTCCCTGCTAAACCTGCCGGTGTGGGGCCCTCAAAGCCCACACCACAACACCTAAAAGCCGCAGCCACGTAGCCACAGTTAGGGCCCACAGTTCACAGGAGGCAAGAAGCTGGAGTGATCTGGCCCAGGCAACAAGCACACGGCAAACGAAGGGGAGAGAGGCTTCAGCAACTTCCCTGGGTGACCCCCATAGGGACTAAAAGTCGGGGTTACCCCAAATCACCAAGGGCTAAGGAAGGCGAGTTGGTAGTCACCATCAGAAGTCAGCCTGAAGGATACCTGGTTCCCGCCTGGTTCATCCCAGCTACGCCCGGGTTACTCACCCTGCCATCTGAAGTGAGTAAAAACCCTGAAAGACATTCTGCGTGTGTGGAGTTATTCTGCGCCTTGTGGTACTACGCACCAACACAGGGCCCTGGGGCTTGCCTCACTCTCAGGAGGCTATTCCAACTAACTGCACTCACCATCAGCCCCAGGCGTCCCTCAACCTGCAGTGGCGGTCCCCACTGACCGCAATACTGAGAGTGGCGTCACGACAAATAGAAGATCTCCTACCTGTGACAAGATCCAGCCGAGTGGAGTCCCTGAAGGTAATGCACCGACACAACACCTGTGGGGCTTCACATCTGGCGTCACGAACAGGATAAGGACTAGACCTGTTCAGACAGGTGACCATGTGCCTGGGCGGTCCGCTTGAAAAATTGGAAGCGCCGCCATATTGCCACCATGAAAAGCGCGCTGAAAAACAACAGCAGCCCGCGCTGGGAGAAGTTACCGCCCACGAAGAGGTGTGGCTACCCAGAGATCCCCTGCAGAGTTCTGACCTCGCTTGTGAAGAGAGCGGAAGCGTCCAGAGACGGCGGAACGGAAAAGAAGCCAGCAGCTTGCTGTTAGAGAAAATGGCGTCTGAGTGCAGAGACCCAGAGCCAGGCTCCGCTGCCTGGTGGTGTCGGGAGCTTGCTGAGTTCTGCGATCAACTGGAAGCCAGGGTCGGAAGGCTGATTAGAGAGGGACGGACGGAGTTTCTGTGGATGACCGCGGCGGTTCAGGCCTATGAGGGGAGAGCCGCGCGCCAAGTGCCAGATCGGGCGGTGACGACTCAGACCCCGATGCTGTCAACGATGGGTGAGTCCAGTGTTGCCCCTGCCAGCACGAGTGCCCCGACCCCTGCTGCCACGCCCGCGGTCCCTGAAGAGGCGTCCGGCGCGGCGACGCTGAAGCAGGCCGCAGCCACGCCAGGTGCAGCCCGCCAAGCTCAGGCCGCCGCAGCGATGCCCTGCTCGGCCCACCAAGACCCGGTCCCTGCAGCGACGCCCAGTCCGGCCCGCAAAGAACCGGCTGCCACCGCGACCCTCATCCGCGCCGCAGGTGTGACGCTAACCCAGGCCGCCGCCATGCTAGGCCCGGCCCGCCGAGACCCCACCGCAGCAGCAACGCTCGTCCGCGCCGCAAGTGAGGTGCTGAACCAGGCCGCAGCCACGTCCGGTGCGGCCCGCCAAGCTCCGATCGCTGCAGCGACGCCCAGCCCAGCCTGCACAGATCCCATCGCAGCTGCGACGCCGATCCAGGCCGCCGCCATACAGGGCGCGGCCCGCCAAGACCAGGCCGCCGCCATGCCAGGCGCGGCCCGCCAAGATAAGATTGCATCACCATTTCCCCCGGCCTGCAAGGCCAGAGCAGACACCGCTCCCCAGTCCAAGGAGGTCCCTGCTAGGAAGCCCACGCTGGGGGAGGACCCTGCATACTGGCAGCTGAAGGCTGACATGGAGGCCAAGTTCCCACAGGAGATGGTGGATCAGTACATGCTCCCTCCGCACACCCCCAAGAGGATTCCGACAACTCCTGCAGCAACCACGTCAAAGAGGTCCCCGTCTGGGTCTGCTGAAGAAAGCCCATCCCCAGCACTGCCACCGAAGGAGTGCTCAGAAGAACTAAGGGGGAGAGGAGGCCAGGAAGCTGAGGAGCTGACTCAGGAGCCACCAGCAGTGGATCCATGCCCAGAGCCGGAGATGTTGCCATATTCCCGCTGGGATGAGGAAGACCTGACACCGTCTGCTGAAGAAGATTTGCCTAAGAGCCTCACCTGGGAGCTGGTAAGCTGTACCTCGCAGAATCCAGTCCGCAAGACACGGCGCCGTAGCAGAACACAGTCTTTCCCTGCACCGCCATCCCCAGAGCAGAGAGAAGTCACGGCCCGAGACCTAGAAGAAAAACGGTTCCTGAGAAGAGCCAAAGCACAGGTCAGAGGACCCCTTTGTAGAGGAATTGTGGAAGACTTTAGCCTGAAGTCAGGATACGGATTCATCGTTGCACCAGGTATGAAAGAGGGCATTTTTGTCAATAGAAGAGACGTCAGAGCCCACCTGCCCAGAGGACATCCTGGAAGAAACTTAAAGATGGGAGACTCCGTACAATTTACCATGCATCAAGGAGAAAGAGGGTGGTACGCGCTAGATGTAGCACCATGTCCTAAAGAAGAAGAAAGGAAAGACAGTAATAAAGAAAGAAAAGACCAAAGACCTAATGATGAGACCACTACAGATGAGGAAAAAGGTCAAGAAACCAACAGGTGCCGCAGCCCTACAGGCCCAAGCCCTGGTGAAGAGGAGTCTGCATAAGTTCAAGTAAAGTACAGCAAGTTTTGACCAGTTGGAAAGTTTGTTTTGCAACGTTTTAAAAGTTCAAGTATGTGCCCACATAAACTTGTGTGAGAAAACCATAAACCTTAAGGCTATGAACTGGCTATAGCCACAAACTCTCGCAGTGTAAATAGTTACACCAAAAGGGCACCACCACCACCAGAGTCAGCCTGTTTAGGGGCTTGGCTCGTCTGCAACCAGGGGGCCCGTCCGTATATAGGGCCTTGGCTTACCTGCAACCAGAGAGCATGCCTGTTTATGGGGCCTGGCTCTCCACCACAAAGAGGGTACCTGGTCAGCACCAACTGTGGAGGCCGCCTCTGCATCCTGCCAGAAGAGGCTGAAGGCGCGGATCCACCAGGCCAGGTATACCCTGAAAACCACCAGCCCATGTAAGCCGCCTCTACATCCTGCCAGAAGTGGCTGAAGCCGCGGCCAACGTGAAAGGGTTTTGGGTGGGTTAACGGACTTGTGGGTGGAGGGTGGTGATGTATGGTACCTGGTGGTTTTAAAAATGTTTTACCATGTTTTAATGTTTTATGCATTTTAAAAATGTTGTCTTGCAGCCCGAGGACGTGCTGGTGATAACTAAGGGGGAATGTGGCGCCCCTGACCTGGTCAGGCACCACTGAGTACTGCACCCATGCTGGGGACAGTACAATACAGGTAATCCAGAAGGCTGACCGGGGTGTGGAACACAGGCGCATAGTGATCAGGTCTCACACATGTACCCATGAGAGGACCCCTGGGGATCCCAGGAGGGGGAAAAGCCTTGACCTTCACTGGAATAGTGGAGGGGGCCAAAAGCCTCCATCTCCTCTCAAGGGGTGTGGTAAGAGAATCTGGTTGCTAGGTGGCGTAGGCAAGAACAGGAGAGGAGGGGCAATGAGTCAGTTAGAGCAGAGAACTCCATAGGGCTCAGTGAGGAGCAGACCTGTGGGGCTGTTGCTGTCTAACAGCGCCCGCGCAGCGGCTACTGACGGGGGAGAACGGTCAACTAGGAGTGCTACCCGAAATCCATCTTCAGCTAAAGAGAGAGCAACGGAGTGGGAAGTAAGGAGACTGCTAGAGAGTACCAGGCCCAAACGGGCGGCAGATCCCGGAGTGGGGATAGATCCACCTTTCCCTGCTAAACCTGCCGGTGTGGGGCCCTCAAAGCCCACACCACAACACCTAAAAGCCGCAGCCACGTAGCCACAGTTAGGGCCCACAGTTCACAGGAGGCAAGAAGCTGGAGTGATCTGGCCCAGGCAACAAGCACACGGCAAACGAAGGGGAGAGAGGCTTCAGCAACTTCCCTGGGTGACCCCCATAGGGACTAAAAGTCGGGGTTACCCCAAATCACCAAGGGCTAAGGAAGGCGAGTTGGTAGTCACCATCAGAAGTCAGCCTGAAGGATACCTGGTTCCCGCCTGGTTCATCCCAGCTACGCCCGGGTTACTCACCCTGCCATCTGAAGTGAGTAAAAACCCTGAAAGACATTCTGCGTGTGTGGAGTTATTCTGCGCCTTGTGGTACTACGCACCAACACAGGGCCCTGGGGCTTGCCTCACTCTCAGGAGGCTATTCCAACTAACTGCACTCACCATCAGCCCCAGGCGTCCCTCAACCTGCAGTGGCGGTCCCCACTGACCGCAATACTGAGAGTGGCGACACGACAAATAGAAGATCTCCTACCTGTGACAAGATCCAGCCGAGTGGAGTCCCTGAAGGTAATGCACCGACACAACACCTGTGGGGCTTCACACATACACTGGCCGGCTCTCCCATACACTGGCCGGCTCTCCCATACACTGGCCGGCTCTCCCATACACTGGCCGGCTCTCCCATACACTGGCCGGCTCTCCCATACACTGGCCGGCTCTCCCATACACTGGCCGGCTCTCCCATACACTGGCCGGCTCTCCCATACACTGGCCGGCTTTGCTATACACTGGTCGGCTCTCCCATACACTGGTCGGCTCTCCCATACACTGGCCGGCTCTGCTATACACTGGCCCGCTCTCCCATACACTGGCCCGCTCTCCCATACACGGGCCGACTCTCCCATACACTGGCTGGCTCTCCCATACACTGGCCGGCTCTCCCATACACTGGCCGGCTCTCCCATACACTGGCCGGCTCTCCCATACACTGGCCGGCTCTCCCATACACTGGTCGGCTCTCCCATACACTGGTCGGCTCTCCCATACACTGGTCGGCTCTCCCATACCCTGGCCGGCTCTCCCATACACTGGTCGGCTCTCCCATACACTGGTCGGCTCTCCCATACACTGGCCGGCTTTGCTATACACTGGTCGGCTCTCCCATACACTGGTCGGCTCTCCCATACACTGGTCGGCTCTCCCATACACTGGTCGGCTCTCCCATACACTGGTCGGCTCTCCCATACACTGGTCGGCTCTCCCATACACTGGTCGGCTCTCCCATACACTGGTCGGCTCTCCCATACACTGGTCGGCTCTCCCATACACTGGCCGGCTCTGCTATACACTGGCCGGCTCTGCTATACACTGGCCGGCTCTCCCATACACTGGCCCGCTCTCCCATACACGGGCCGACTCTCCCATACACTGGCTGCTTCTGCCATGCACTGGCCGGCTCTCCCATACACTGGCCGGCTCTCCCATACACTGGCCGACTCTCCCATACACTGGCTGCTTCTGCCATGCACTGGCCGGCTTTCCCATACATTGGCCGGCTCTCCCATACACTGGCCGGCTCTCCCATACATTGGCCGGCTCTTCCATACACTGGCCAGCTCTCCCATACACGGGTCGCCTCTCCCATATACTGGCCGGCTCTCCCATACACTGGCCGGCTCTCCCATACACTGGCCGGCTCTCCCATACACTGGCCGGCTCTCCCATACACTGGCCGGCTCTCCCATACACTGGCCGGCTCTCCCATACACTGGCCGGCTCTCCCATACATTGGCCGGCTCTCCCATACACTGGCCAGCTCTCCCATACACTGGTCGGCTCTCCCATACACTGGCCGGCTTTGCTATACACTGGTCGGCTCTCCCATACACTGGTCGGCTCTCCCATACACTGTCCGGCTCTGCTATACACTGGCCGGCTCTCCCATACAATGGCCGGCTCTCCCATACAATGGCCGGCTCTCCCATACAATGGCCGGCTCTCCCATACAATGGCCGGCTCTCCCATACAATGGCCGGCTCTCCCATACACGGGCCGACTCTCCCATACACGGGCCGACTCTCCCATACACTGGCCGGCTCTCCCATACTCTGGTCGGCTCTCCCATACACTGGCCGGGTCTACTATACACTAGCCGGCTCTCTCATACACTGGCCGGGTCTGCTATACACTGGTCGGCTCTCCCATACACTGGCTGGCTCTCCCATACACTGGCTGGCTCTCCCATACACTGGCTGGCTCTCCCATACACTGGCTGGCTCTCCCATACACTGGCTGGCTCTCCCATACATTGTTCGGCTCTCCCATACACTGGCCGGCTCTCCCATACACTGGTCGGCTCTCCCATACACTGGTCGGCTCTCCCATACACTGGTCGGCTCTCCCATACACTGGTCGGCTCTCCCATACACTGGCCGGGTCTGCTATACACTAGCCGGCTCTCTCATACACTGGCCGGGTCTGCTATACACTGGTCGGCTCTCCCATACACTGGCTGGCTCTCCCATACATTGTTCGGCTATCCCATACACTGGCTGGGTCTGCTATACACTAGCCCACTCTCTCATACACTGGCCGGGTCTGCTATACACTGGCCGGCTCTCTCATACACTGGCCGTCTCTCCCATACACTGGCCAGCTCTCCCATACCCGGGATCCTGCATTCCCATACACTGGCGGCTCTCCCATATGCTGGTCGGCTCTCCCGTACATTGGCCGGCTCTCCAATACACTGGCCGGCTCTCCCATACACTGGCCGGCTCTCCCATACACTGGCCGGCTCTCCCATACATAGACCTCCCATACACAGGCCGTCTCTCTGTCACGCTCCCAATGCCTCAGCACCGCTCCTTACCCGCTGATCCGGTCGCACCATCCCGGCACCGCTCCATACCCACTGATCCGGCCTCACTGTCATTGCACTGCTCCTTAACCACTGATCCAGTCCACGTGTCCACCGGTCATGGCTGTCGCTCCCGCTCGTGCTCTCCTGTGTCCTGCTCCTGGTCTTATGAGTCTGACTCTGAGTCTTAGCCACATGGTTCTGTATAGGACCAGGCCGCGCCCACTCTCCTGGTCTTATAGGCCCAGCACACCTGAAGCAGGAAGTGACCTACGGCTGTGCTGGGTATATAAGACTTTCCATGTGGGCGGGGCCTGATCAACGTGTCTTGAAGCCTTGTCTTTTGAGCTAGGTGCTCAGGTCCCCTTGTACCGTGTCCTGTTACCTGTACCAGCATTCTGTACCTGTCTTAAAGAACTCCGTGACCCTGGTGACCTGGTTATACCTGTCCCTGCCACGCCAGTGCTCCGGCTGCCGTGTACCCTGCTCCAATACACTGGCCAGCTCTCCCATACACTGTCCAGCTCTCCCATACATTGTTCGGGTCTCCCATACACTGGCCAGCTCTCCCATACATTGTTCGGCTCTCCCATACATTGTTCAGCTCTCCCATACATTGTTCGGCTCTCCCATACACTGGTCGGCTCTCCCATACACTGGTCGGCTCTCCCATACACTGGTCGGCTCTCCCATACACTGGCCGGCTCTCCCATACACTGGCCGGCTCTGCCATACACTGGCCGGCTCTCCCATACACTGGCCGGCTCTCCCATACACTGGCCGGCTCTCCCATACACTGGCCGGCTCTCCCATACACTGGCCGGCTCTCCCATACACTGGCCGGCTCTCCCATACACTGGCCAGCTCTCCCATACACTGGCCGGCTTTGCTATACACTGGCCGGCTTTGCTATACACTGGTCGGCTCTCCCATACACTGGTCGGCTCTCCCATACACTGGTCGGCTCTCCCATACACTGGCCGGCTTTGCTATACACTGGCCGGCTCTCCCATACACTGGCCCGCTCTCCCATACACGGGCCGACTCTCCCATACACTGGCTGCTTCTGCCATGCACTGGCCGGCTCTCCCATACACTGGCCGGCTCTCCCATACACTGGCCGGCTCTCCCATACACTGGCCGGCTCTCCCATACACTGGCCAGCTCTCCCATACACTGGTCGGCTCTCCCATACCCTGGCCGGCTCTCCCATACACTAGTCGGCTCTCCCATACACTGGTTGGCTCTCCCATACACTGGCCGGCTCTGCTATACACTGGCCGGCTCTCCCATACAATGGCCGGCTCTCCCATACACGGGCCGACTCTCCCATACACTGGCCGGCTCTCCCATACACTGGCTGCTTCTGCCATGCACTGGCCGGCTCTCCCATACACTGGCCGGCTCTCCCATACACTGGCCGGCTCTCCCATACACTGGCCGGCTCTCCCATACACTGGCCGGCTCTCCCATACACTGGCCGGCTCTCCCATACACTGGCCAGCTCTCCCATACACTGGCCGGCTCTCCCATACACTGGCCAGCTCTCCCATACACTGGCCGGCTTTGCTATACACTGGTCGGCTCTCCCATACACTGGTCGGCTCTCCCATACACTGGTCGGCTCTCCCATACACTGGTCGGCTCTCCCATACACTGGCCGGCTCTGCTATACACTGGCCGGCTCTGCTATACACTGGCCGGCTCTCCCATACACTGGCCCGCTCTCCCATACACGGGCCGACTCTCCCATACACTGGCTGCTTCTGCCATGCACTGGCCGGCTCTCCCATACACTGGCCGGCTCTCCCATACATTGGCCGGCTCTCCCATACACTGGCCGGCTCTCCCATACACTGGCCAGCTCTCCCATACACGGGCCACCTCTCCCATACACTGGCCGGCTCTCCCATTCACTGGCCGGCTCTCCCATACATTGGCCGGCTCTCCCATACATTGGCCGGCTCTCCCATACACTGGCCGGCTCTCCCATACACTGGCCGGCTTTCCCATACATTGGCCGGCTCTGCTATACACTGGCCGGCTCTCCCATACAATGGCCGGCTCTCCCATACACGGGCCGGCTTTGCTATACACTGGTCGGCTCTCCCATACACTGGTCGGCTCTCCCATAAACTGGCCGGCTCTGCTATACACTGGCCGGCTCTCCCATACACTGGCCGGCTCTCCCATACACTGGCCCGCTCTCCCATACACGGGCCGACTCTACCATACACTGGTTGCTTCTGCCATGCACTGGCCGGCTCTCCCATACACTGGCCGGCTCTCCCATACAATGGCCGGCTCTCCCATACAATGGCCGGCTCTCCCATACACGGGCCGACTCTCCCATACACTGGCTGCTTCTGCCATGCACTGGCCGGCTCTCCCATACACTGGCCGGCTCTCCCATACACTGGCCGGCTCTCCCATACACGGGCCGACTCTCCCATACACTGGCTGCTTCTGCCATGCACTGGCCGGCTCTCCCATACACTGGCCGGCTCTCCCATACACTGGCCGGCTCTCCCATACACTGGCCGGCTCTCCCATACACTGGCCGGCTCTCCCATACACTGGCCGGCTCTCCCATACATTGGCCGGCTCTCCCATACACTGGCCAGCTCTCCCATACACTGGTCGGCTCTCCCATACACTGGCCGGCTTTGCTATACACTGGTCGGCTCTCCCATACACTGGTCGGCTCTCCCATACACTGTCCGGCTCTGCTATACACTGGCCGGCTCTCCCATACAATGGCCGGCTCTCCCATACACGGGCCGACTCTCCCATACACTGGCCGACTCTCCCATACACTGGCCGGCTCTCCCATACACTGGTCGGCTCTCCCATACACTGGCCGGGTCTGCTATACACTAGCCGGCTCTCTCATACACTGGCCGGGTCTGCTATACACTGGTCGGCTCTCCCATACACTGGCTGGCTCTCCCATACATTGTTCGGCTCTCCCATACACTGGCCGGGTCTGCTATACACTGGCCGGCTCTCTCATACACTGGCCGTCTCTCCCATACACTGGCCGGCTCTCCCATACACTGGCCGGCTCTCCCATACACTGGCCGGCGCTCCCATACACTGGCCGGCGCTCCCATACACTGGCCGGTTGTCCCATACACTGGCCGGCTCTCCCATACACTGGCCGGTTGACCCATATACAGGCTTATTCTCCCACACACTTGACTGCTTGTTCAACATCTTCCCAAGAATCCATTGTCTTGGTCCCCAATTAAATTGTTGGCATCAGCATTTTGATAAAGTCTAGTTTGGCTGAAATTAATCTAATATGAGATGCTGAATATATGGGAAGAATCGTAACCCAGTTTATCTACTGGAATCCTCTTCATTAAAGCTGTAAGTTAACTCGTAACAACCCTTCTTGATTCTCTGGACTCTGGAGTCTTTTTCACAACCTTTCACAACTCTCTTCTGTGACGACATGGACACCCAATGCCTAGCATGGTTTAAAGTTTCTTAACATTCAGCCAGACGTATTGTTCTTTTGTGTATTAACTCATGTTTGCTTAGCTATTGTTTCTCCAGACCCTTCCAGTAATCATTGTAATGTAGTTGTGTATTGCTAATGTAATTACCTTTGTTGCCATTGTCTAGTCGGTGACTTGCAGACTCCATGTAGATATCCTCAGTCTTCCTACCCACATCATTTAAATGAACATTATCCATGCAGCTTGAAATTCATCCAATGGGAGAAGCAATCTTGTCCAACCAATCCGATGAAGACGCAGTGTATTCAAAGGGAAGGCTGTGGCTATAAAAGGGGATTTCTTTAAGTCACCAGGTGGTTGTTGTGGATGGATGTGCATGATCCAGTCTAAGCTCTTAAGAGCTGGCTAGAGGATCAGGATACCTTGTGGCTTCAATCTAGGGACTCCGGTTCCGGTTGGAGACCATATCCACAGTCTAGGGATTTTGACTCCGGCTGCCAGGATTATATCATCATACCAGAGACTACTTAAGGAAGAAACCCAGGTTGGGACAATTTGGTCACCTGGCTACAGACTTTGCAGACCTCACACAGCTTCCTAAATCTGGCGCTATTCCTTTCCCGGTGGGTGCCCGCCGAAAGCGGGGTGCTGCTGGATTGGAGTAAGTGGCCCTGGAAGCTCTGAGGCAAGGACATTCTAATCCCTGGTGAGCCAGCGGAAGGGTGAGACTCTGTTGTCTGTTACATTTGTGTGTTTTGCTGGTTATGTGTTATGTGCGGTTAATATTTTGGGGATCCAATAAAGTCTTAATATTGTGATTCCCTCACCCTGTGTTTTCCGAGTAGTGTTCCGCCCACGGTTAAGGAGGTTGTGCGTTCAGTTGGGATGAGCCCTGAGCCACGCTGTCTTTCTAAAGGCGGCTGGGTCAGTGGACAAGAGCACCCACTGACCCCCGTGTCTCCACATCCTCTACATCTCTCCTCTACATCCATTTGTTCGTTCTAGTGATGAGTGAGCTCTACCATGCTTGGATACTTGGTACTCATAACTAGTGATGAGTGACTGTGATCGTTACTATTCGCTACTCGCACGGTTAGCACGATATTCGGGTTTCTTGTTATATTGCGAGTTTTTGTGTACTCACCTCGCTATATTCGGATGTCCCGCTGAGCAGGTTTGGCGCCTGATTTGCAGCCACTAAACATGCTGGATTTCTTAACCAATCACAGTAATTCCGCAGCCATCTTGGTTGTGGCATTCCTGTGAATGGCTGGCCGCGCAGTGTCATAGGGTCTATAAAATCCCTTCTGCCATCATTTTGTGCACACTGCGTCTGGTGCCAGTGTTATATTACTATAGAGACAGAGCGAACAGCTGCTAGGGAGAGTATAGGCCTCTTAATAACACAATAGCTCTCTTCAGGGCAGCCTGCAATGTATTCTAGATCTGAGTAATGTAGGGAGGGACAGATTTCAAGCAAGGACAGAGCTTAAAGAAGCATATGTCAAAACATCCATAGTACCGTCCAGAATACAATAGCTCTTTTAAGAGCTGAAACCACTGAACAAGGTCACAGCAGGGAGAGAGAGATTGTGGATTAGGTAGGGAATCAGGATCTGTTTCCACAATATTTAGAGGATCACAGCCTGGCTTGTGCTGTCCGTCCTCATCAGACACATTAATACGTTGCTAGTGGCCTTATCAAATACAAATCAGTAATTAACATTTAGTGCTGCCTGATACAGTAAACGCATCGGTCCTGTTTTCACAATATTTAAGGGCTCACAGCCTGACTTGTGCCGTCCATCCACATCAGCCAAATTAGTACGTTGCTAGTGGCCTTTGCAAATACGAAGCATTACTCTAGCATATAGTGCTGCCTGATGCACTAAACACACTGGACCTGTTTCCACAATATTTAGGAGTTCACAGCCTGGCTTGTGATGTCCATCCACATCAGCCACATGAACACATTGCTAGTGGCTTTTGAAAATACAAAGCAGTACTACCAGCATTTTATGATGCCTAATACACTAAAGACACCTCTCATTATATGCCTTGGAGGTGCTGGCCTGCCCGCCTGCTAGTGTGAAGTCAGAGCATGTTTTCAACTGGGCCAGAGATGGCCCAGTAATATACCGTACATTTAGGAGGGACTGCTCTTGCTTCTTACAATTCTTCTTACAATTTTCCAATCCCTCCCTAATTGAAACTCAGTTGAATACATATTCCATAGCAGTTTACTGAGGCGCCCCTGAGGCTCCAGTCGCCACAGAGTATTGCACCTGATTGGGGTTGAGAGTCCCCTGTGTAACATTGGTAGTCCCCTTGGTAGCACAAAAAAAAAAAGTCCTCCCCCACCTTATCCTCCTCATCATCACCCAATGTTGCTGCAGAATATTGGCTGGGCTGGGTTCTGTCATCACCCATTGAGAAATCTGGGTCCATTGCCACATGCTGGACACTCAAAGCTTCCTCTTTGAGATTATGCAGTGATTTTATTTCAACAGACACATCAGTGGGATAGTTAAGCTGTTATTAGCCTGATCACCACTCACGAGATTGGTGCAGTACTCAAAGTTCTCAAGAACCTCAGAAATATTTAGCGATTTCCACCCACTCGACAGTTATGTGTGGTTGCTGACTCTCAGTCGGATGGGCATGTTGAAGCTGGTATTCAGCTAATGCCCTCTGCTGCTCACCAATCTTCACCAACATATGATATGTAGAGTTCCACCGCATGGGCAGGTCGTACATAAGTCAGTGACTTGGCAAATTCAAGCACTTTTGCAGCGCTGTAAGACCAGCAAAAGCAGTAGAGGAATGGTGGAAATAGGCAGTAATACGGCGCACCTTCTCAAGTAGGTACGGGAAGTATCTGAACAACTAGGTTCAGCACGTGGGTCATGCATGGCACATGTACCAGCTGATCGAGTTTAAAGCCGTCACCAGGTTACACCAATTATTGCAGACGACCAGACCTGGTTGGAGGTGCAGCGGGGAGAGCCACTGATTTGTTTGTTCTTTCATAACTTGCCACAGCTCTGTTGCATTGTGTGGTTTCTGACCTAAACAGATCATCTTCAGCAGAGCGTGTTGCCGCTTCGCCAATGCGCTGCTGCACAGATCCCAGCATGGCAATGATGGGGAGTGTAATTCAGCAGAGGATGATGTGGCGCCCCTGAGGCTTCAGTCGCCGCAGAGGTACTGCACCTCAGCCAGAGGTGTAGTATTCCCTTCCGGGTAAGAAGAAGGTCAACACCGGTTCACACAAAAGCACGACACCCAGGCTCAGAAACACCTCATCAGACATGGCAAGGGTGTGATTATACCCAAAGCCAGGCTGGGGGGGGGTGGAGTCTTAGGAGTGGGAACACAACAGGACAAGTGGGAACACAGTGTGGAGTGTTTGAGTTCAGTCAGAGGAGCAGTGGAAGAGTTAAGACCCATGGCCTGGAGCTGGTACCGCTCGGTCCGGGCACCGACTGAAGGGGTCATAGAGAACGTGGGAGGTAAACTTCCATGGCCTTGTTCCACATATAATCTTCGGGTAGAAGGACTTGGCTGCAACACGGGGACTGGTCCCAAGGCTAGGGGAGTATAACCTACGGACTCAACTAGCAAAACCAGCGGCTAAGGTGACTGCATGCACTGAAGCTACCACCACCCACAAATTCGCTGGAATGTGACCCTCAAGGACCAACGGGATAGACCTTCATACCACCCCACAGGGTTCACGGGCATTGATACAGGGTTCAGTGAGCGAAGGGGAGAGAAGCAAGCGCAGGAGTCGGCCAGGAAAGGGAACACTTTAGGTTCACCGGACTTGACCTCCGAACAGTTGGAGCCCATCACGGTGGATCTCGGCATTCCAATGGTGGTCCTTGGCATGTTTGTAATCGGCTACAGTGAGTAAACACCTTAAGACTGCACCCCTGAGTTGCTACGTTATTCACCTGCGCCCACCGTCATAGACTACTACTCCCGCCACCATCCGCTCTGGGGCCCAGCTCTACATGGGGAGAGCTATACCATCTAAGCTGAGTCACTATCTGCCCCAGAGGCCCCTATCCCGCAGTGGTGGCACCTCACTTGCCGCATATGTGACGCCCTGGACCCCAGGGGCCACAGGTTACAATACCTACCACAATACACACACACCCCCATCCCTTGTGAGGACACATCAGTCACCCGAAAGGGAGACCTGATGCCTTCCTCAGAGCCAGTAGGGCACACCAGGTGGGCGGAGTCAGGCGGAAAGGCACGCCCACCGAGGAGACTACTGTCCTGAGGAAGGAAAAACAAACAGTTAGTGCTTAGGTGAAGTGAAGTGAAGGAGTAAAGCAGTGAGGGACCCGGGTTGGAGCCTGGGATCCCCGTAACGTCAGGCAGGCAGATGGTGGTGGCCGACTGCAGGAGTACCGGTACAGCAACCGGCGGACCGTAGTTACCGGGCCAGGGTTGGAGCCCGCCGGCCCTGAACCGGGGAGTCAACCGTTTACCGGAGCACCAGAAACCGGGTACTCAGACCCCGTCCTAGCTTAGAAGCCACTGAGTTTAGGCAAATTAACTGATTGCAGTCTGGACCTCACGAGTTCATCCTCACCCAAAGTCCCGAAAGAAGGCAAAAGCCAACCGAGACCGGGTGAGAGCCACCGCCAAAGGCAAAACATTCAACGGGCCAGCGCCTGCTGGCAACCAAGGTGTCCTCTGGCAGCTAAACGCCGGGGAGCGGGCTACCGCTGTCCAGGCAGGGGAGCCAACAGTCAAACAAGAGGTGCAAGGGAAAGGGGCCACCATCAGCCTCACAAGGGACACAAGCAGCTGGCTGCGGAACCCGACCAGACCCGAACTTTGGTTTACCAGTGACTCTGAGTGTGAATTAATCGTGAGTACACCAGTGCCATCCGGGCACGACACTGCACCGCAGCACGGCACCCTGCACCCCAACAACAACACCGTCGCCAGTCCCCACCGGGGCCCCGGGACACACCGCCCCTACCCACGGAGGGGCTAACATCTAGGCTGCGGCCACAACACCGAACCCGGACGAGCCCCCCCTTTCACTCCAGCCGCAGCGGTGGTGCATCACGTCACCACGACCCGTGGGTGGCGTCACGACCCGTCCGACGACAATGCGGCCCCCGGCTGCGCACCTCATCCCACACCACCACCTCACTGCCTCACCTTAACAGAGCGATGTGGCCCCCGGTCCGGAGGCGCTCATGCCACCGACAACCTGAGCCCGGACCTCGAGCGGCTCGACCCGAGCAGCGGAGCGGCCGGGCCCCTCTCAGGGCGGTACACATCGACTCTTCTGGCGTCACGAACAAGATTCGAACAGTCCACTTACCTGTGGAAGTGCGCCTTAGAAGTATCCGTCAGCGGCGTCCTGCTGAAAAAGTTGAAAATCCGCTATCTTGGCGCGAAAGTTTCCTGCTCGAGTCGTCTTCCCGAGCAGTGAAGGCGCGAAAGTGAAGCCCCGCCCCCGAAGGAGGAGTGCTGAAGGAAAACCAAGGGGGAGGCGGGCGAGGAGGCTTCCTGATGTAACCGAGAAGATAAAAAGGCAGGGACTCCAGGACCCTGCATCCGTTCCGTTCCTGGACCCCGACAGTGCAGCATGGCGACTCCCGTCCAGCGTCCCGATACCCCGGAACCTGCGCAAGGAACAACGGCGTGGGTGAAGATCCGGACAGAGGAGATGTGTCGCCACCTCCAGCACCAGGTAAGCTTCCTGGTGGAGCACTGGGCGGAGGAGATGGGGGAGATAGTGGCTGCTGTGTGGATGACGGTGTTGGCAGGGTGGGAAGGCGACCCACGTCCCTATGCCCTTGAGGGGTCGGCCATCGTGGCTTAGGGGCTCGGTCTGCTGCTGCCCGCCATACCGCCTCCTCCATTGCCCGCAGTGGTTGTCGCTGCTCCTCCACCCGTATCCCCACCCCCGACACTGGTGGCGGAGTCCGTCCCGGGCGCTCATGGGAAGCTGCTTGGGGGGGCTGGCTCGGACCTGCTGTGGAACCCGGCCTCGCTGTGCCCGTTGCCCGAGGGGACCCGTTACCGGCCAGCACCTGATCACGCAGCGATGCCGGCTGTCCTGGAAGTGACCGCACCCAAGAGTGCCCAGGCCCCAGCAGTCCGCCCGGCCAAGAAGGCCCAGAAGGCAAGGCAAGCCGCTCCAGGGTTGAGGGCCTCGGCTGAGGTTCCACGGGGAGGCAGCTGCAAGGCAGCAGAGCCGGCCGCGACACAGCGGTGCTCCCCTTTGAGAGTGTCGATCATGGTTGACACCGGGGAGCGTCGGCTGGGCCAGACCCCCACCGCAGTAGACCCCGGGCGTGCGAATGCCCCGTACTGGGAGCGGCAGCCTAGCCAACTGAGCCATTAGATAGTGGCCAGAGAGAAGAGGAGAGAGGAGGTACTTGCCCGTACCATCGAGGGGAAGGAGCACCTAAGGAGCGCTGGATATTGGGTGTGGGGCCCTACCTACCAGGGCCAGGTCAGGAGGTTCAACAAGGACAAGGGCTGGGGATTTCGGTACGACCCTGAATTGGAGAAGTTTTCTTTTCCCGGCGGGATGTGAATGCCCATCTCCCGATCGGGCACCCAGACCGTGACCTCCTGCCCGGCGATCTGGTGCACTACACCCGGCACCGAGAGGAGAGGGGCTGGTTTGCCCTAGATGTCCGGAGCGGCAGACAGCCCCCTCCTCCACCGTACAGCCCCGATGTGGAGGTTGAAGAAGAGTCCCCCACTGCAGAGTAAGCTGGTAGCCCGTTGGCTATAAAAAGCACCCGTCCCCGTTGGGACTTGTGTTTGACCCCCGTTGACAACTCTGTTACGTGAGTGACTGCTCATGGACAAGGCCGTGGACTTGCTGGCCACCCAAAAACTATTAGGCTTGTAAATATTGCCCCATCCTGCCCCCTTTAACATGCCTTCCCGTTCCGTTAGCCTCCGGAGAGGCAGATTGGAGGTAGGACCCGCAGCGGAGCAAGCTGGGGTCCGGTCACCACTGGGACCGGTGACCATCCTCCGGGGAGCCCTTTGACAACTGCCGGGTGCGCCGAACCGTACCCGTCCCCGCCTGGGTGATCTGGCCATGTTCCTGTTTCCGGACTGGGGAAAAGGGGTGCTGCCCATTTCTTAGGGGCAGCATCAAGGCTAGGATGTTTGGGTGGGAAAGGCTGAAGGACATGAACCAGTTCCGTAATAAAGTTATGCAACGTTAAAGTAAAATGCCTCCCGTTATGGAATAACCTGCAGAAATCATATTTTGTACAAATGTTATTATAATTGTAAATGTTTCCCGCTTTACCGTTTTTACAGTTAAAATAAAAATAAAAATAAACCGGAGTTGGTCGGGCAGCCCGCGGACAGTCTGCATTAAACCAAGGGGGAATGTGATGCCCTGGACCCCAGGGGTCACAGGTAACAACACCTACCACATTACACACACACACCCCCATCCCTTGTGAGGACACATCAGTCACCCGAAAGGGAGACCTGATGCCTTCCTCAGGACCAGTAGGGCACACCAGGTGGGCGGAGTCAGGCGGAAAGGCATGCCCACCGAGGAGACTACTGTCCTGAGGCAGGAAAAACAAACAGTTAGTGGTTAGGTGAAGTGAAGGAGTAAAGCAGTGAGAGACCCGGGTTGGAGCCTGGGATCCACGTAACGTCAGGCAGGCAGATGGTGGTAGCCGCCTGCAGGAGTACCGGTACAGCAACCAGCGGAACCGTAGGGACCGGGCCAGGGTAGGAGCCCGCCGGCCCTGAACCGGGGAGTCAACCGTTTACCGGAGCACCAGAAACCGGGTACTCAGACCCCGTCCTAGCTTAGAAGCCACTGAGTTTAGGCAAATTAACTGATTGCAGTCTGGACCTCACGAGTTCATCCTCACCCAAAGTCCCGAAAGAAGGCAAAAGCCCACCGATACCGGGTGAGAGCCACCGCCAAGGGCCAAACATCCGACGGGCCAGCGCCTGCGGGCAACCGAGGGCTCCTCCGGCAGCTAAACGCCGGGGAGCGGGCTACCGCTGTCCAGGCAGGGGAGCCAACAGTCAAGCAAGAGGTGCAAGGGAAAGGGGCCACCATCAGCCTCACAAGGGACACAAGCAGCCGGCTGCGGAACCCGACCAGACCCGAACTTTGGTTTACCAGTGACTCTGAGTGTGAATTAATCGTGAGTACACCAGTGCCATCCTGGCACGACACTGCACCGCAGCACGGCACCCTGCACCCCGACAACAACACCGTGGCCAGTCCCCACTGGGGCCCCCGGACACACCGCCCCTACCCACGGAGGGGCTAACATCTAGGCTGCGGCCACAACACCGATCCCGGATGAGCCCCCCCCTTCACTCCAGCCGCAGCGGTGGTGCATCCCGTCACCACGACCCGTGGGTGGCGTCACGACCCGTCCGATGACAACGCGGCCCCCAGCTACGCACCTCGTCCCACACCACCACCTCACTGCCTCCCCTTAACAGAGCGATGTGGCCCCCGGTCCGGAGGTGCTTGTGCCACCGACAACCCGAGCCTGGACCTCGAGCGGCTTGGCCCGAGCAGCGGAGCGGCCGGGCCCCTCTCAGGGCGGTACACATCGACTCTTCTGGCGTCATGAACAGGATTCGAACAGTCCACTTACCTGTGGAAGTGCGCCTTAGAAGTATCCGTCAGCGGCGTCCTGCCGAAAAAGTTGAAAATCCGCCATCTTGGCGCGAAAGTTTCCTGCTCGAGTCGTCTTCCCGAGCAGTGAAGGCGCGAAAGTGAAGCCCCGCCCCCGAAGCGGCCGAGCCAGTTTCAGGGCGGTACACATACCACAAATGGAGTCACGAATCAATCATCCTCCCCTATTTCTTTATTAAACGACACCGCCGGGGTCACCGAACCGGGCCACGCCACCGCGGCGCCCCATAGCCAGAACCGCCGCCCGGTAACGAATCACCCGGAAGTAGCATATGATGAGCCAGAAACCGTAATAGTCATTGGGTCTGCTATTCTTGGCGTGGGTAGGATGTGTGATTTTCAGTTTGCGAGTTTGTCCCAGCCTCCACCAGGTTCACTCAGTGTGCCGTGAGAGATATGTATCGTCCCTGTCCAAAACAACTTGTCCATGTGTCTGTTGTTAGGTGGACCTTCCCAGTTATGGCGTTGGTCAGATCACATTTGAAATTGTTTAACACATGATTGTGTAACGCAGG
The DNA here is from genome assembly GCF_048569485.1 of Anomaloglossus baeobatrachus. Taxonomy (NCBI): domain Eukaryota; kingdom Metazoa; phylum Chordata; class Amphibia; order Anura; family Aromobatidae; genus Anomaloglossus; species Anomaloglossus baeobatrachus. Next base: position 798,321,655 of record NC_134354.1, read on the forward strand.
GACGGCACAACAGGCAACATGGTGGCGGCTGGGAACACTGTATCATGGGGCAGCCACAGCCAAGAGATCACGGAAACACTGTGTTCCCAGAAGCCTAAATGGCAACATCTCCACGGCTAGCAATTTGGAAAGGTGCGTGTTTAGGTTTTGTGCCTGTTGGTGCATGGCTGGGTACTTACGCTTCCTTTCCAAGATCTCAGGCGCGGACAACTGGACGCTTCCCTGGGACAAGGAAGTGGATGTGGTTGATGTTTGCTGTGTCTGTGCAATTGCACCTTGTGGGCAGGATGTATGAGCACCTGCTTCCTGGACAGCAGATTGTGAAGGACCTAGCACAGGCGACATGGCAGGGGTTTGACCGATAGACACAAATTTCGTACCCTGGTGTTCTGCCCACCTATTGGGGTGCTTGGCTGCCATATGGCTCTGCATAATGGGGGTGCTCAGGTTGCCTTTGCCCTGGCCTCTGCTCAACTTGGTATGACAGATGCTACAGATTACCATGTTTTTCTCAGAAGGACCTTCAGAAAAAAAACTTCCAGACAGTGGCTGAACGCCTCCTTGCCCTGACATGGGCCACAGTGGGGGTGCTCCTGGGAACAATTGACCCAGTTCTCACTCTGGGCAAACCACTACCCCTTGGTGCCCATGTTGGTGCTGCATATCCATCTTCCTCTGTGTTGCTGTGCTGGCTATGCATGTCATTGGTCCAGGTCAGATCACTGGACTCATCATTGACCACCTCGTCTACCAACTTATCCTCCTTCCCAGTTGAGATTGTAGGCTGACCTGATGGCAACTTGTCTCATCATTATCAGCCTCCACCTGTGGAGACAGTAAATCAGGTTCCTCAAAGTGGCTTTCTTCTGGCCATAGCTCTTCAAATAGTTGTGCTTTAACGCACACCACCGCCTCACGCCTCTCGTCAATGTTGCACGGTGAGAGGCCAGAGACAACCAAAGGATATGTAGAAAACAGATCCTCAAAGTGGCTAAGCTTGGGGTCATATGTCTCCTGTGACTGATGATGGGCGATGAAGGAGGACCAGCTTGAAGACTGGATGGGTCAGTCCTCTGTGTATGCACAGTAGACTCTGTGGTCGTGGAAGATTTGTTGCTGATTGAGAAATGCGAAGAGGCCTTGTCTGCCATCCAAGACAGAATCTGCCCTCGCTCTTCTGGCTTCCACACACATTTACATTCCAGACTGCGAAATTTGGCAAGGTACATAGTGGATGCATCAAGCTTCTCCTGACCTAATACAGACTCAGTGCCTTGTCGCCCACCACTGAAAACACCATGGCCACGGCCACGTCCCTGTCCCTGTTCCTTATCAAGTGGCTTTTTTGTGATTTGGGGTTTTGGTGCAATATTTGCAGATGTTGGTAGCCCAAGCCAAGCAAACTTTGACCCGAAAAATATTGTGGAAAAAGTACCAGTGAGTACTTTGTATCAGGCAGCTCAAAATCCTAGAGTGCTGCTTTGTATTTGCAAAGGCCACTAGCAACGTATTAATGTGACTGATGTGGATGGACAGCACAAGTCAGGCTGTGAACCCCTAAATATTGTGGAAACAGGAATGGTGCGTTTAGTGTTTCAGACAGCAGTAAATGCTGGAGAACTGCTTTGTAATTAAATGCAAAGGCCACTAGCGACATATTACCTTTTTAATAATACTAATAATTACCTTTCACAAATGGTACAGGACCCCACAAGAGGGGGAACACTACTAGACCTTGTACTAACCAATAGGCCAGACCGCATATCAAATATACAAGTTGGGGGTTACTTGGGGAATAGTGATCACAAAATAATAAGTTTTCATGTATTCTTTAGTAAGATGTCTAGTAGAGGGGCTACAAGGACACTAAACTTCAGGAAAGCAAATTTTAAACGGTTGAGAGATGATCTGTGAGAGTGCAATAAACTGGGATGATGTACTAAGTAATAAAAGTACACAAAGCAAATGGGAGACTTTTATGAGCATCCTGAATAGGGCTTGTGCAGAAAATATACCCTATGGGAACAAACATGCTAGAAATAGGAAGAAACCCCTATGGCTAAATAGAGCTGTAAGGGAAGCAATAAAAGAAAAACAGAAAGCCTTAAAAGAATTAACGAGGGTAGGTAGTGATGAGGCATTATATAATTATAGAAAATTAAATAAAATATGTAAAAAGCAAATTAAGTTAGCTAAGTTTGAGACAGAGAGACTCATTGCAAGAGAAAGTAAAAATAATCCTAAAATATTCTTTAACTACATAAACAGTAAAAAACTGAAAAGCGATAGTGTTGGCCCCCTTAAAAATAGTCTTGGTGAAATGGTGGAGGGGGATCAGGGTAAAGCCAACCTGCTGAATGACTATTTTTCTATGGTTTTTATACAAGAAAATGCCATGGCAGATGACATGACCAGTGATACCATAAATTCACCCTTGAATATTACCTGCTTAACCCAGCAGGAAGTACGCCGCCGCCTCGAAATCACTAAGGTTGACAAATCTCCGGGCCCGGATGGCATACACCCCAGAGTACTACAGGAATTGAGTTCTGTGATAGATAGACCATGATTTTTAATCTTCACAGATTCCTTAATAACAGGGTCAGTACCGCAGGACTGGCGCATAGCAAATGTGGTGCCAATATTCAAAAAGGGGACAAAAACTGAGCCGGGAAATTATAGGCCGGTAAGTTTAACCTCTACGGTTGGTAAAATCCTTGAGGGGTTCTTGAGAGATGCTATACTGGAGTATCTCAAGAAAAATAACCTTATGACAGAGTATCAACATGGGTTTATGAGGGATCGATCCTGTCAAATTAATTTGATCAGCTTCTATGAAGAGGTAAGTTCAAGCCTGGAGCAGGGAAATGCAGTGGATGTTGTGTATATGGACTTTTCAAAAGCTTTTGATCCGGTGCCACACAAAAGGTTGGTACATAAAATGAGAATAATGGGGATAGGGGAAAATATGTGTAACTGGGTTAAAAACTGGCTCAGTGATAGGAAACAAAGGGTGGTTATTAATGGTACGTACTCGGACTGGGTCTCAGTTCATAGTGGGGTACCACAGGGGTCAGTATTGGGCCCGCTTCTTTTCAACATATTTATAAATGACCTTGTTGGGGGCATGCGGAGTAGAATTTCAATATTTGCAGATGATACTAAACTCTGCAGGGTAATCAATACAGAGGAGGATAAGTTTATATTACAGGGAGATTTATGTAAATTGGAGGATTGGGCTGAGAAGTGGCAATTGAAGTTTAATGTAGATAAATGTAAGGTCATGCACTTGGGTAGAGGAAATAACATTTATGATTATGTACTTAATTGTAGAACACTGGGTAAAACAGGCACAGAAAAAGACTTGGGTGTATGGGTGGATGGTAAACTTCACTTTAGTGGCCAGTGTCAGGCAGCTGCTGCCAGGGCTAATAAAATAATGGGATGTATTAAAAGAGGTAGAAGTGTTCATGAAAAAAAATCTAGTTCTACCTCTGTACAAGTCACTAGTGCGACCGCACTTATATACTGTGTACAATTCTGGTCACCAATATATAAGAAGGACATAGCTGAACTGGAGAGGGTGCAGAGAAGAGCGACCAAGATTATTAGAGGAATGGGTGGGCTGCAATACCAAGACAGGTTATTAAACGAAGGCTTAGGGGGGATCTAATCACAATGTATAAACATATGAGGGGACAGTACAGTGCTATCGACTTACTGCCTGGAACCACTCCTCCTCGGGGAAGGATATACCCCTTGTCTCCTGTTGAAACACGGGCTATGTCTGCTTACATCACCGAGAATCTGGCAAGGGGATTGATTCGGAGATCCTCGTCCCCTGCCGGAGCAGGTTTATTCTTCGTCAAGAAGAAAGAAGGAGACTTGCGCCCCTGTATCGATTACCGGGGCTTGAACCAGATCACCGTGAAAAACAAATATCCCCTGCCTCTAATCCCAGAATTATTCGATCGGCTCAGAGGGGCTCGTATATTCACCAAGTTAGACCTCCGCGGAGCCTACAACCTGGTTCGTATTCGCTCAGGGGACGAATGGAAGACTGCATTCAACACCTGTGATGGGCACTACGAGTATTGTGTGATGCCCTTCGGTCTTTGTAACGCTCCGGCTCTCTTCCAGGAACTGGTGAATGACGTGTTCAGGGATCTCCCCTACGTCTGTGTGGTCGTATATCTGGATGACATCCTGGTCTATTCCCCGGACTTACAGACCCACAGAGAGAACGTGCAACTCATGCTACAAAGGCTTAGGGAGAATCGCCTTTTACGCAAAGTACAGTGAAGTGTGTGTTTGAGCGGTTGTTCCTCCCCTTTCTGGGCTACCTGATCTCCGACACAGGCCTGCAGATGGAACCTGAGGAGCTCTCTTCTATCCTCGACTGGCCCCCTCCTTCCGGACTGAAGGCCATTTAACGCTTCCTTGGCTTTGCCAATTATTACCGCCAATTCATCCCTCACTTCTCTGCTCTGACAGCGCCTCTCTCCGCCTTGACCAAAAAGGGGGCTAAACCGAAAGACTGGTCACCTGAGACCGACGCCGCGTTCTGCTCCCTGAAGCGGGCGTTTGCTTCTTCCCCCGTTCTCCACCGACCAGAGTTGAACCGACAATTCACCTTGGAGGTGGACGCCTCCTCCTCTGGGGTCGGGGCCGTGCTTATGCAGAAGTCCTCCACCGGGAAGACGGTCACCTGCGGCTTCTTCTCTAAGATCTTCTCGGCACCTGAACGCAACTACACCATTGGTGATCGAGAGCTTCTGGCTGTCAAGCTGGCTTTGGAGGAATGGCGTTACCTCTTGGAGGGGGCGGTTTACCCGGTGATCATTTATACTGACCATAAGAACCTGGAATGTCTGCCCAAAGACTAAACCCGCGACAAGCCCGTTGGTCTCTGTTCCTTGCCCGGTTTGACTTTCAACTCCATTTTCGGCCCGCGGATAAGAACGTGCGGGCGGATGTCTTGTCCCGGTCCTTTGTGCCAATGGAACAGGAAGAGGAGATGTTCCAGCCCATCATCTGCCCCAGTAAGGTCGTTCCGGTGGCTCCCGTCACTCTGGCTCAGATACCCCCTGCGAAGACTTATGTCACGGAGACCGACAGACAGAAAGTCCTACAATAGGGGCATGCTTCGAAAATAGCCGGCCATGCCGGTCAGAAGAAAACATGGAGTACGATTGTCCGTCACTATTGGTGGCCGTCCCTTCGCAAGGACGTCTTCTCCTTTGTCTCTGCCTGCCCATCCTGTGCCCGGAACAAAACGCCCAAGCACCTGCCCTATGGTCGTCTTCTGCCTCTGCCGATTCCCTCCGTTCCATGGCAACACATTACCATGGACTTTATCACGGACTTGCCCCTGTCTTCCGGACTTACGGTCATCTGGGTCGTGGTGGATCGTTTCTCGAAGATGGCTCATTTTGTCCCCATGGTCGGGCCGCCATATGCCCAGGAACTCGCTGACGCCTTTATACAGCATATCTTCCGGCTGCACGGCTTTCCCGCACACAGTGTGTCCGACAGAGGAACTCAGTTCACCTCGCGCTTCTGGAGGGCCCTCTGCGAACATCTGGGAGTGTCTCTGGACTTTTCCTCGGCCTACCACCCCCAGTCAAATGGCCAAGTGGAATGGGTCAACCAGATCCTGACTTCCTTTCTGCGCCACTACGTCAACGGTCATCATGACGACTGGTCCATGCTTCTCCCTTGGGCTGAGTTCTCTCATAACCATCACGTCAGCGAGTCCACTTCCAGCTCTCCCTTCCATGTCGTCTATGGACTTCAGCCTTACGTTCCTTTACCGGTGTCCGCGGTTTCCGATGTCCCCGCTGCAGATGCCCTGGCCAGAGACTTCTCTGCTATATGGACCTCTGTCAAAACCTCCCTTGAACGTGCTTCCGCACAAATGAAGAGACACGTGGACAAGAGACGCCTTAATCCTCCTCATTTCTCTCCTGGGGACTTGGTCAAATACGTCCGATTGAAGATACCATCGTACAAGTTGGGTCTGCGGTACATCGGTCCGTTCAAGATCATCGGAAGGATCAATGAGGTCTCATACAAGCTGCAGCTTCCGGTCACGATGCGGATACCTAACTCCTTCCACGTCTCCTTGCTCAAGCCTGTTGTCCTTGGTCCCTTCTCAGTTGACGCCAGTACTCCTCCTCCTCCTATTGCAGACGATGACGTTTATGCGGTAAGAGATATTGTAGCCATGAAGACCGTGAGGAGTAAGCAATTCTTCCTTGTCGACTGGACGGGTTATGGTCCCGAGGACAGGTCCTGGGAACCCCGGGAGAATGTTAGCACCCCTCTGATACGTGACTTCTTGTCCCGGTTGCGGGGAGGGGGGAGTGGGGGAGGGGGTACTGTCACGCTCCCCGGGTCCCGACGCCATCCCTCACTCACCGCTCCGGTCCCCTGCCCATGGCCACACAGCTCAGTCTTCCCCCTCTGAGTCCTCCATGCTTCCTTTTCCCCGCTCCCGGCGTTTCCTTGCGACCCAGGACCCACTGTTGGGCTCTCCTGCATCCTCTGCACCACTTCCTGCTCTGGTCTCCGGCACTCGGGCTTCGCGCATGCGCATTAGGGTGTGCGCGTGGTCATTGACCTCCTCCTAAAGGGCCAGCGTTCCAGAAACAGGATATTACCAAATTCAGGTACAGGGTATATTAGGACCTTCCTTCCATGTGGGTGGTGCCTGTTCAACGTGTTTCCCTAAGCTAGGTGTTCAGGTCACCTCTTTCCTTATCTCCTATTAACCCTGTGTCTTTCGCAGAGCCCGTCCTGCCACTCTAACCCGGTCCTGACCACGGTTCGCCCAGGAAGTCTTTCGGTGACTGTCGGCTGTGACCCCACCATCTTCTTCAGCCTAAACCCGTCTCCGATCTTCGGTTTCACCCGCTTACCTCTGCCATCTTGTTCAGCTGGACCTGGATCCCGCCTGAGGTCTCTAACCGGCACCTGAACCTGAGCCTCGTCATCTGGACTATCTCCAGGCCCTCCGTGGTCCCAGAGACATCTTCATGCCTGTCTCCTGAAGCACTCTGTTCCTGTACCGTTAGTGCTCCGGCTACCGTGCATCTAGGGCCTCTGGTGGGGTGATCGGACAGTCCCTGAACAGGGGTTAGCTCCGGGTTGCCTCACTGGAGGAGTCCGGTGCACGGCCCAGAGTATCCACCACCAGGACATAACATTACCCTGATACCCAATATGTGGTTAAAAACTACTTTTGAGGCACAGTGCAAAGTAAAGAAGGGAATAAGTGCCATATTTGAGATCAGATTTAGTTGGAATGGTTTGCAAGTGCAATGTCACAATCAATAGCAAAGCTTGTGAGTTAGTTAAACAGTGGAGCTCCCCCACAAGTGACCCCATTTTAGAAACCAGACCCCTCAAGTAATTTTTCTAGATGTTTGGTGAGCACTTTAAACCTCCAGGTGTGTCACATAAATTTATAACATTGAGCTGTGAAATTGAAAAAATAAATTTTTAACCATAAAATTGTTGTTTTAACCACAAATTTTTAAAATTCACTACGGAGAAAATGGACCTGAAAATTTGTTGTGGGCTTTCTCCTGAGTACGACAATACCCCATATAAGGTCAAAAACTACTTTTGAGGCCCCCTTCACACGCACGTGTCTCCGGTACGTGCTAGGTCCATGCCCGCATGTACCGGAAACACGGGCACACGTAAACCCATTAAAATCAATTGGTTTATGTGTACGCATGTGTGCAGCCATTGGCCCGTGCCTCCATGTGGAGCATACGTGTGTCCGTGTGCTCCACACGGATGCATGTCCGTTTTTCTCCGGCAGAACGGGTGTCACACGGCCCGCACCCGTACCACACGGATGTAGTGTGGATGCGGTCCCGTGTGACACGCGCTGGGGAAAACACACGTGTCATAGAAAAAAATAACAAATCTTTACTCACCTTCTCCTGCCCTTCTGTCTCTGCCGCTGCTGTCACTTGCTGCTGACCGCCGCTCATTATGCTCATTTAATATTCACTTCACTGCGGCGGAAGCGGCAGCAGCGGGGAGTCAGCAGAGCTGGAGACCGAAGTTCAGCACCACGGACAGCGACGCCAGGGACAGGTGAGTTGAAAGTTCCCGTTCTCCGTGTGTTATCACGGATAACACATGGAGAACACACGTAGTGCCATCATGGATAACACACGGAGAACACACGTAGTGCCATAAACACGGCAGACGGAGGGGAAAACACTCCTTTGACACGTCCGTGAAACACGTGCGTGATTTTTACGGACGTGTGAAGGGGGCCTGCAGCACAGTGCAAAGTGAGGAAGGGAAGAAGCGCCATATTGTGCAGATTTAGCTGGAATGGTGTGAGCGTGTCATGTCATGTAGGCAGAGCCCCTGAGGTGCCAGAACAGCAGAATTTCCCCACAAGTGACCCAATTTTACAAATGCATTTTACAAACTCAGTGAATTCCTCCAGGGATGCAGTGAGAATATCGACACTATAGGTGTCACAAAAGTTTATACTATTGGGCAGTGAACAAAAAATAATTAGACTTTTACTACTAAAAGAAGGATTTTTTTGTACTCACCGTAAAATCTCTTTCTCTGAGTCTTCATTGGGGGACACAGGACCATGGGTGTATGCTGCTGTGACTAGGAGGCTGACACTAAGTAGACATAAAAAAAAGTTAGCTCCTCCCTGGCAGTGTACACCCTGAGCCGGAGGCGGATCTATGCCAGTTTTTTGCTTAGTGTCGTAGGAGGCTGAAGTGGGCCCATATCTCTGTGGGCCAACCTCAGCCTAGGCTATTGCTTTTTTTCCGTTTTTTTCGATACGGCGCCGCTCAGCCTTCTCATCTCTTCTAGGTTTTTTGTCTCTTCTGCAGGGTTAAAGTCCCTGCATCAGAGAGAACCCTCGCCTTCTCCTCCCCTCCGGGTACCGTCCCCAGGGTTGTCTGAGGGCTCAAGACACCAGGCCCTATCCCCCTCCTGCCCCATGGTACCACCCCAGGGGCTGCTTGGGGACCGACATTGTTAATTGTTTAAGGGCACACACTCCCCGTCGACCCCTATGGTACCGTCCCTAGGGGTGCTTCTGGTGGAGGCGACGAGGGATCTCTGCTACCCAGGACCCGATGTCAGTCGCAGGCTGCAGCGCAGGAACGCTCACAGCACCAGGCCTCCCCCAGCGTTCTTCCTTCTACCCTGGGCCCAGGCAGTGGAGTTCACAATTTTTTTCCTTGGTTTCTCTTTGTCTCATGGCCAGTGTGAACATGGTCTCACAAGTTCCATGTATACCATCTCATACTCCGGCTCACTTTTTTGTTTTTATGTAGTTTTTTTGTATTCAGTACAAACAGGGAGTGGCCCCCTTCTCAGCCAGCTGGACATTTCATTCTGTGAATCCCCCTGACTGTGTGTGTCCTGTTGGGACCCGGTCGCTCTCAGCCCTTAGCCACATTGAGGCCTATTTTAGACCCATGGTAAGGTTTTAATATTAGAGAGTGTAGGTACTATCCCAACTGGGTACACCTTGGCGTTGGTGGGATAGCTTTATGCTTTTTTTGATCAAAAACAGTGTTTACTAAGTACCCTATGTTTATATGCACTATGCTTTTATTTAGTTACAGCAGGGTATTTTTTCACAATTTTTTCCTTGGTTTCTCTTTGTCTCATGGCCAGTGTGAACATGGTCTCACAAGTACCATGTATACCATCTCATACTCCGGCTCACTTTTTTGTTTTTATGTAGACATAAAAAAAGTTAGCTCCTCCCTAGCAGTGTACACCCTGAGCCGGAGGTGGATCTATGCCAGTTTAGTGTACAAGCAGTAGTAGGAGAAACCTGAACAACCATAACTAATCAAGGTAATAACAAGAAACACATAGTATCTTATCTAAACCTATACTGTATATAAAAACATAAATAAGCCGGGGACAGAAGAACGTGTTTCCATAAAGAACCAGTAACATCCGGCAACTAAGAGCAACCCAATATCCAAACAGGGTGGGTGCTGTGTCCCCCAATGAAGACTCAGAGAAAGAGATTTTACGGTGAGTACACAAAAATCCTTCTTTCTCTATCGCTTTCATTGGGGGACACAGGACCATGGGACGTCCAAAAGCAGTCCCTGGGTGGGTACAGGAGTAATCATGCAGATTCAAGACATATCCAAAACTCTGTAAGAATGCTCGGTGCAAAAGTCAACTGGCTTATCATAGGTGTGCGACAGCCCCTTGCTATGTCCTGAAAACCCTGGAACAGGTAAGAAAAGCTTGACTACGCGGCGGCTCTGTAGACTTGCTTGGCTGACGCCTGGCGTCTGATTGTCCTAGACGCCCCAATTGCACAGGTGGAAAGGTTTTTACACCCCTTGGAGAAAACCTGACTCTAATCCTGTAGGCCTCTGAAATGGTCGGCCTGATCCAATTCGCAGTGGTAGCCTTGGACGCCAGCATGCCCCTCCTGGGTCCAGGAAACAGGACGAATAGGCCGTCCAAGATGCAGAAGGGCGCGGATCTCGAAACGTAACTCCTCCGAGCTCGCACTAGATCCGGTGTAAGCCGAGATCTCTACAAGGATCGAATGGAGGCTGGACTGAAGTATGGAAGTACAATCACCTCATTCAGATACAACTTCCGGTAGGAAAAAACCTGAGACGGGTGCTGAACAATCTCGTCTTGGTGAAAAAAACAAGAAAAAAGTGACCCGCATGAGAGGGCTGACAGAGCAGACCTTCCTCCGATTGAAGTGACTGTCCTCAACCAAGCTACCTTCCCGGATAGGCGTGAGAATGAGGATCGAACGGAGCTAATTGACGAGACCCTAGAGCCAGCTGGAGGACCCATGGTTCTAGCGGGGAACGATCTAGCGGTGCCAGAAGGACGACTCCTTGGATGAACGTCCTGACTTGCAGCCGAGATGCAAGATCTTCTCTGGAAAAGAGAGATAGAGCCGACACCTGCCCTTTGAAGGTTGCTTGCGAGAGACCCGCCAGTAAGCCTGACTGTAGGAAGGCCAGTAACACTGGGAGTGACAATCCAGTGTAGATGAGTTGATGTTGACCTCACACTCTTGAAAGGAGGCCTTTCCGGTGTGGTAGTAGATGTTTGAAGATGGAGGCTTCTGAGTTCTGACCATGGTCTGTAACCCCTGTGGGATAAAGCCTGCCTGGGCTAGTAGCCATGGTTCCACAGCCATGCGGTCAAATTGAGAACCCCTGAATATTGATGGCAAAGAGGACTTTGTAACAGGAGGTTCAGACGATCTGGAAAGCACCATGGGGTGTCTGATGAGCTGCGTGAGTTCTGCAAACAACGCTTGCCTGGGTCAATCCCTGGCAATGAGAGTCACTGGGATGCCCTCTGCTCTGAGTTTCTTGAGGACTCTTGTGACTTGATTGTGGAATCGAGACGCCATCAGGTCCACGTTCGGAATATCTCATCTGAGGCAGATCCATACGAAAGCCTTTCTGTTGAGGGATCATTCACCTGCCGCCAGACCTTGCTGATATAGTCTGCTGCCCAATTCTCCACGGCGGAGAAAATGATTGCGGACAAAATCTGGAGTGGTGAGGCTATGCCCACTGTAAGATCTTCTTCACCAATGTCATCGCCATGACGCTCCTTGTTCCGCCCAGGTGATGACCGACTGGATTCTGGATGGCGATTCTTGTATGAAGGGCTGAAAAAAATCTGTAGGGCTCGGAGAAAAAAACTCTGATCCCTAAAAAAAAATTGATAGGCAGACGGCTCTCCTGGGAGGACCACCGACCGTGAGCCGTGTGTTTCGGAACTCCGCTCTCCAGTCAGAAGACTGGACTCGGTGGAGACTGCCTGCCAGTGTACTGGTATGAAAGACATTTCACTGGACCGGTGAGTGCCGCTGGTCCACCATAAACACGAGCGGCGGGTTCCCGGAGTCAATTGGATCCTGCGATTCAAGGTGAATAGAGAATTGCCAATCTGTTCGGCCAAGTCAGCTGAAGGAGACAAAGGTGGAAGCGGCAAACGGAACCGCCTCTATTGCCGCCACCATCCAACTGAGGACTCTCCGGCTTGGAGTGACGAAGGATCTGGAAGTCTCTTTGGAGGGACAAGCGTCCTTGGATGGTATCGAACTCCATGCCTAGATAGGTAATCCTGCTGGCCGGGGCCAGAGAGGGCTTCTTCCGATTGATGAGCTAGCCGAGTCGGGACAGGATATCGATGGTGACCTGAACACTTAGGAGATAATCGTCAAAAAGAAGAACCCCTGATCAACAAGGCGACCAGGTATGGAATCACCAAAAATGATCGTCTGCTATTGCGAGACGCAGGAAGATCTGTGCTGTAGGCAAATTAGGTGCGACCTGTATGTCCGACGATAGACCTGCTGAAAAACTCTATTATGTACCCTGAGTCCAGCATCTCTCCGACCCAGGCATCCGTGATCCAAGTCCGCCAGACGTGATTGGGATGAGACAGGCGCCCCCACCCCCACCTGGTCTGCGCCCGCGCCCAACGACCAAGAGTCATCTTGCGGGGTAGCACTGTGATCCGGCCGTCGTCGTCGATGGCTGGCGTGGCTGAGAAACGACAGAAAGGGCATGCGTTGAGGTACGGAATCTTCCTGTTCCTCTGCGGGGGCCTGGTTTTCTTCTGCGTGTGGAACTGAAGCTCCCGTGATCTCGTCGATAACCTGATCCAGCCAGTCCCCAAACAAATGACCTCTTGTAAAGGGGAGTACTGTAAGTGATATCCTAGAAGCCGCGTCCGCATACTAGGCTCTGCGCCAGATCGCCCGACAGATAGTCCCCGTGCTGCTAGCCGCTTTCACTGGGCAGTAAGCTGCTGACCGAGATGCGATGAGTATGTACTCACCCGCTAGAGCAAACTGTGTGCCAGGTTGTGAACTCCGGATTGCTCGATCCCGCGCGACAAACCGTTGTGGAGGTCATCGGACCCGGACATTGTGGATGCTGCCAGCTAGATGGCGGCGAGGGCAGTAGGAGTACCGTGTCTGCCGTCTGAAGAAAAACTGAACGGGCAACTGTCTCGGTGTTTTGATCTGTGGCGTCTCGGAATGATGCCCCGTGCGGGAGAGATAGTACTGGAAGATGACCGCCGGAAAAAAACAGCAGGGCGACCATAGGCGAGCCTGCCCATTCCTGCTTGAGAGCCTAAGGAAGGGAGAAAGAGAAAATCAAACGACTTAGCCTTGTTGAATATCTTGACCGGTTGTCGTCAGTGCTTGTACAGACTTTCAGCAACGACTGGATGGTCACCGAATTGCCTGTGTGCCCGCTTAACCTGTTTTAAGGAGACATGCAAGCATTGGGTAGCCACAGAGTCCGTCTGAAGCTCTAGCGTATGACTTACCGCTTTGTCCGGACTATCCACCCTACCTCTGACATCAGCCCTCTGATCTGGAATCAGCATCGAGGCTGCATCCGACTCTTCTCCTGAAAAAAGGGTCGGCCGGTCTCGGGGACTGGAGGTGATGAGATCTCCGGGAGGGCTTGAAAGGAGGCCTAGCAGGTCCCCTTGTGTGCGCTCCAGTGGTAGGGTCTGGATCAGACCGACTGTTGTCCAGAGCCAGCTGGACCGGGGGAGCATGGCCGGGAGTATGAAGCGACTGCAACGCCTGCGCGATGGTCTTAGACGTCCTTGAGAGAGAGTCCACAGACTGGGATAGAGGGTCTACCCCTCCGGAAAAGGGCGCGCAGCGGAGCTCGGGTGCTGGCGGTGACATGGGGCGCAAGCCGAGCGGGGGGCGTAGCCTGGATTGGGAGTATTTTACCTAGCAGGCTGTGCATGCATAAAAAGCTATAAGGTGCTTAGAAAAAAAACACTAGTGACGCTAGGGGGGTGACAGGAGAAAAGGGGAAAAAATTAAGGAGATATCGTCTGTTCCTAAGCAGGAGCAGCACTCACCCAGATCCTGTCTCCCACCCAGGTCCGTAGAGGTCTCAGAAACTGCGGGGGGAGCATTGCTGAAGAAGAAAAGCAGCCCTTTTTTTTTTTTTGCAGTGGGGGGGCTGGCCGGCTTGGGACCGGGCAGGACCTGCAGGGGTCATGCTTGGGCAAAAAATACGTGTGCGCAACACTGGGAGGCGGAGGCCTGATGGTCTGAGGTAGGCCGGAGCAGGGAACTAGATTAGTGGGCGGCCCGCCGGGAGCGCAGCAAAGTCTTACCTGCGTTCTGCCGGCGTCGCTGTGATCCTCGGTCCCATCCTGCCTGCTGGAGAGTCGCCGAACTGCTGAGCGCTCCTGCGCTGTGTAACCACGATCCCCTGTGCACGCTGGGGAGGCCTGGTGTTGCTGAGCGCTCCTGCGCTGCAGCTATGATCTTCTCCCTGGGTCCTGCATCGTAGGGGACGCTGGGAGGGATGGGGGCGTGCTGAAGCTCTGAGCTGGCTGTCTCCGGGCAGAAGTCGAGGGGGGCGTGGCCGGAAAAGCGCGCGCGCAAACAGGGGGGCGGAGCGCACCGTTCCCGAGGTAGGCCCGAAGCCGGGAGCTAAATTAGTGAGCGGCCGCCGGGAGCGCAGCGCTGCTGGAGAAGATCCTACCTGCGTCCTGGCGGCGTTGCTCTGATCCACGGACCCATCCTCTGATGCTGCGGCTGCCGGTGAGTCCAGTCTGCCCCTGGGAGCCACCAGGGGGAAGCGCTGGGGAGCTTGGGGAACGCTGCAGAGCGCTCCTGCGCTGCCTGAAGAACTCCACTGCCTGGGCCCAGGGTAGAAGGAAGAACGCTGGGGGAGGCCTGGTGCTGTGAGCGTTCCTGCGCTGCAGCCTGCGACTGACATCGGGTCCTGGGTAGCAGAGATCCCTCGTCGCCTCCACCAGAAGCACCCCTAGGGACGGTACCATAGGGGTCGACGGGGAGTGTGTGCCCTTAAACAATTAACAATGTCGGTCCCCAAGCAGCCCCTGGGGTGGTACCATGGGGCAGGAGGGGGATAGGGCCTGGTGTCTTGAGCCCTCAGACAACCCTGGGGACGGTACCCGGAGGGGAGGAGAAGGCGAGGGTTCTCTCTGATGCAGGGACTTTAACCCTGCAGAAGAGACAAAAAACCTAGAAGAGATGAGAAGGCTGAGCGGCGCCGTATCGAAAAAAACGGAAAAAAAGCAATAGCCTAGGCTGAGGTTGGCCCACAGAGATATGGGCCCACTTCAGCCTCCTACGACACTAAGCAAAAAACTGGCATAGATCCGCCTCCGGCTCAGGGTGTACACTGCCAGGGAGGAGCTAACTCTTTTTTATGTCTACTTAGTGTCACCTCCTAGTCACAGCAGCATACACCCATGGTCCTGTGTTCCCCAATGAAAGCGATAGAGAAATGTTGTTTTAACTGCCTATATCCAATTTTCACAAGGGGAATGCATACAATAGCCCCATAATGTGTTACACAATTTCACCTGAACATAACAATACCCCACATGGGACTCTACAGAACTGTTTGGCCACACCGCAGTGCTCAGTACGGAAGGAGCGCCATTTTATTTTTGAAGTAGAGATTTTCCTACAATAGTTTATTGACTCCATTTGCAGAGCCCCCAAGTGACAGAACAAAAAAAAACCCCTGAAGTGACCAAATTTTGGAAAATACACTCTTGATATACGGAGTTGATATACGGGTATAGTGACGATTTAGTCTCTGGGAAACACTCATGGAGTGAAACACAGTAAATGTTGCATAATTAAAAATTGCAAATTAGTTCTTGTTGTGCCTGATGCATTGTAGTGCCCATACATTGTAGTGCCCAGATATTGTAGACAGCTTGTGCTTCTTGAAACCTGTACCCTGTAAATTAAGCGGGCTCTCCTCACTACAATAATGGCAAACATGTGGATGCTAACTGTGGTTTAGGGACATTGTGGTGCTCAGAAGAGAAGGGGGCATTTGGATTTGGGAGCACAGATTTTGTTGGATTTCTTATTTAAGGGGGGGATCTATAGCATTTTTCCAGAGCCTTTCTGCTACCAGTAACGTGGAAGAACCCTATGTTTCCATTAACCCATGACGGACCAGAGTGGGGACATGTGTTTTTGTGGGTTTAGTTGAATGCTATTTGGTGGCCATTTGGGTACAGAACATTTTGGATCTTTTCACATTTATCCTGTGCTCTATGCTGAGCACTAACATCAAAGTTTCCATCTACATGTCCAAAATGCGCGATTCTTCTGAAACTCCAGATGGAACAATTCACCAATGAGGCAGAAAAGTTACTCTGGACTCCATTTGGCCTCTGTTCAGCAGTTTTAGTCTTTCCAAAGTTTAACAAAACTGTAATGACCACTTTTTTTATGCGTGTTTGAAAAGAGGCATAAAAGATTGACACCGTCATATCGCAGGCCAGCCGTGAGGTCAAAGTGACTCCCTCTGTCTTAGTACAGTCAATTTGTCTGAATCATGATTTTCAGGAATTTACAGTCCCCGGTGTAAGCACTCAGTGTAGAGTGCAGTATAAATATGAGCTGAGTTGAAAGCTGCCGAGAGACCTGATGACTGTCAGCTCCAGTAACCTCAAGGTTACCAGAGCTCACTGCCTCTGGGTTTTCCGGCAACTTTGAGACCCGGAAATCTTAAGAGAGCCTTTAAGAGAGCCTTTAACATTCCTTGAGTTCACAGCTGCTGGAACATATGGAGGGTGTGAACTGTTACCAGAGTTCACAGCCACCAGGTGTGCTAACAGCTGTAAACTCCAAGAAACTGAAAGCTACTCCTAAAGGTTCCCTTTAGGAGCTCTGGTAAGCTTAATCACTTGAGTTTCCAGCTTCTAGGACATCTGGATGCTGTGAACTTTTAGCAGAGTTCACAGGCACCAGGTGTCCCAACAGCTGGGTCTCCAAGTAACTTGAAGGCTCCTTTAAGGTTGCCGGGCCTCACAGCTGCCGCAATGCGGTTTTTATGCAATTTTTTTGCCAGGAAATGCAGATTTGGTACAGGAATTTGGTATATAAAATTCAGCACCATTTCCGCATCTTGTGGCAAAAAAATTAGTTTTTTTGCTAGGAGATGCAGGTCTGATCGAACTCAGTTCACCTGAGGTGAGTTGTCCAGTGGTCACAGGAGAGGTACCTCCAGCTGTGACTGCACATAAACTCAGTGACGTCACCACTCACAGCTGAGGCCAAGTCAGTCTCTGCCTGCAGTGGCAGTGGCCGGTCATGTTCTGTGTCCGCACGCTGGAACTTCATTATGTAGCAGAGCCAGGATTATCGTGGGACCTCGTGTGGATTACCTTAGACCTGGGTGTTTTGGGAGCTAATAAAATACAAAAAAAAAACCAGCCCTTTTCTCTAATTTATTTCAAATAAAGAATTTTTTTCTGTGTTTGTGGTTATTTCTTCATCTAATGAATGTAAGCAACAATTCTGGATGATTGCAGGCTGCTAATTTTAGGCTGGGTGGGGGCCCAATAACAAAGAGTCTTCCCAGGCAGAGAATACCAGCTTCCAGCTGTCGGCTTCATCTTGGCTAGGTATGAAAATGTAAAAAAGCCGCACGGGGTCCCTGATATTTTGATACACAGCGAGGATATCGCGCACAGCTGGGGGCTGCAGTCTGTAGCCATCTGCTTTATCTGTGCTGGGTATCAATATACAGGGGACCCTACGCCTATTTATTTATTTTTACACTTCACTTAATCACTTAGGCAGATAGACAGCTACTTTGAGGGCAACCAATCAAAGACATCGGCAGTTTGACTGTACGAATCACAGACGCTATCACAGAAGGTGGGCGGGGAAGCAGTGCATATGCATGAGGGACAATGAACGGACCCAGAAGATGTGCGAAAGCCGCGCGGAGACGGGAAATTATAATACTCCTGCTTTATTCCCTATTTTCTTTCTTTTGCAGCCTCCCTAGCTCTTACTAACACATGCGTTTTGCCTCCCATTGAATTTAATGGTGTTTGGATATGTTTGTCGAGCTATTTGTTGAACACAGGGAAAACCAGCGAACACGATGTGACGGGGTATGCGACAGAGCAGGCAGGCACACCAGACCGATGAACAATCCAAGAAGATTTATTGAGGCAGGGAGCATAAAACATCCAATATCCAAATGGTTCTTTAGAGTCCACACAAAGGAAACAGATTCGGGAGCGACACCCGGCAATCCGACGCCAAGGAAAATGCAACAACAGTCCTTGGATGAGTTCCTTAAATCCAGCAGCATGGCCAAGACAACACAATCCCACGTGGCAGCTGATCTTCAATGTCCCATAGTCCATACACAGGCATCAGAACCTGGCCTCAACACAGATCCTAGCCCTTCACCCATCAAAGCATCAACTAACTAAAAACATGTGGTTGAGTCTTCCACCTCTCCTTAGATCCACCCCCTTTATGGGACAGGGTTCACACCCACTTTTGAGTATGTGGCTTTATATAAAAAGGTTCCCAGTTACTACAGGCTGGTATTTGATGAGTCCCATGTGGAGAAGAACAAAGACACAGTCGCCCACTAGATGTTGACCTAGACCTGATTACATTAAAGTCCGGACACATAGGCCAGGGAGGGACACACTGTTAAGGTGGCTTTACACACTGCAACATCGCAAACGACATCGCTGTAACGTCACCGGTTTTGTGACGTAATAGCGACCTCCCCAGCGACATTGCAGTGTGTGAAACACATCAGCGACCTGGCCCCTGCTGTGAAGTTGTGATCGCTACAAATCGTTCAGGACCATTCTTAGGTCCTTTGTTTCCCGCTGTGCAGCAAAGTTTTAGAGTGTAAAGGGGACTTTACAGCGACTTCGTTAGCGACTTCCCTTTCAAAAAGCTGCTTTACAACGTCCCCTGTTACGAACCGGCGCCGCCATAGCCGCAAGCAGCCTGCTGCGGTTCCTGTTGCGCCCAGGCGCCAGCTGCCGTTCTTGGCCGTGCCTCGAGTCGTCCAGTTGGCTGTTCCTTCCACCACGTCTAAGTGTGGAGAGGCGGCTAGTGCGCATGCGTGCGCCTATTTACCCCAGCCAGAGTCTAAGCCCGGTGTTTTGCCTACTGAGCATGCTCAGCCTGTTTGTGTTATGTCTGAGACTAAGTCCTCAGTTCAGGCTACTGAGCATGCTCCCACAATTAACCCTAACAGCCTCTTTGCACAGGTACTTGGACTTAGTGCTGTGTCTAAGTTCTGGGATGTGCCTACTGAGCATGCTCAAACTGATAGTCTGCTTTCTAAGCCTGTGGCTCAGGCTACTGAGCATGCTCAGGCACTTAGTGCATCAGAGGCTAGGTCCGGTAAGGACCGCACTGAGCATGTCCGTGAGGTGGCAGGCCCTGATAGGGCAGAGGGTGTCAGGTGTCCTGATGACGTGGCAACTCCGGACTGGCTCGCAGAGGCCCGCCCCTATGATCTGGCACCTCAGTATTGGTCGTCAGACGATGACTGGTGAAGTGTTTGGGGTGTGGCTGCCATGAGGTCATCAATGACGTGGCGGTTCCGGATAGGTCGCATGTGACGTCACTGATGACATGGCACTCTGCTATTGGACCTTGGTGGTTCCACCCTGGGTTTGGGGCAGACCCAGGTTATAAAAGGGGCTGGAGACAACATGGAGGGGCGCAGTCTTCACTTTTGCTCAGTCAGAGCACACCTCCATGTTAGAGCCTCATTGCGGCATAAGCCTATGTTGGGAAGCGGTAGGTAGGGTTAGGCGAACGGTGCCTGTCACGCCAAGATTCGTGGCTCGGCACATCAGGGTCAAGTGCCGTGCTTCCCTCCTGCCGTTCCAGTCTTGCTATAGCAGCCCAGTGGCGTTAACTGGGCTGCGGCTGCTGTGCTTCCTGTCCGATTGTGCCCCCTACACACACGGACAACGCACCTGCTGCGCCACCTGTCTGATTGTGCCCCCTACGCACACGGACAACGCACCTGCTGCGCCACCTGTCCGATTGTGCCCCCTACGCACACGGACAACGCACCTGCTGCGCCACCTGTCCGGTTGTGCCCCCTACGTGCACGGACAGCGTACTCCAGGACCCCTGTGGAGTTAACAGGGTGTTCCTTATTTTCCTCGGCTTCCCGGTCAACGCTACTGGTGTACCCATCTGGCCTGACGTATCCTACACACACGTGGCCAGTCGAGAGGTGGCCAGAAACGCTAATCGGAGGACCGCTCGGCCTGACGTGTCCTACACACGTGGCCGACAGGGCGCTTTCGTGGCGGTCTTCCGGTCAACGCTACCTGGTTACCACCCGGCCTGACGTGTTTCCTGCACACGTGGTTGGTGTAGCGCTAGGTGCACCAAAACGCTAATCGGGTTGTCGTCCGGTCTGACGTGTCCCAACACACGTGACCGGTTCCCAGAGTTCCTGGGTTATCTCAGAGCCATCCAGCTCTATAGTCTCCGCCTAACCCTCAGGTGCCAGCAGCTCCATTGTCATCTGGAGCACGGTGGGCCCCGACTGGCGATTAGGATATATACCCCCTGGTCCTAATCTGCCGGTCCCCCCGTAACAGTAAGACTGCGCCAGGGTCTGGCTGGCATGGCGGAGATGGAGCAGCTACGTCAGTTCATGCTGCAGCTTGATGCTAGAGTGAGGTCTCTGGAGAAGTCTGCTCTTGCTGCTGATATGGATGATGTGGTGGCTCAAGCGGCTGCAATGGTGTCAGTCACCAAGCCTACTCCAACCCTCCCTCACCTCTCGCTGCCCAACAAGTTTACGGGGAACAGCAAGGCATGTAGGGGATTCGTGAACCAGTGCTCAGTCCATCTAGAGCTGTTGGCTGCACGGTTTCCTACAGAGATGTCGAAGGTGGGGTTTATCATCTCCTTGCTCTCTGATAGAGCACTGGAGTGGGCTACACCATTGTGGGAGAGGAATGACCCCGTAGTAGAGGACTCTAAGGAGTTTTTGGAGTCCTTGCGACAAGTGTTCCTGGGGCCTCAGGTCACTCACGATTCGGCCCTACAGCTACTGACTTTGGAGCAGGGGCGTACCTCCTCAAGTCAATATGCTGTGAGTTTCAGGACACTTGCTGCAGAACTGGGGTGGTCAGAGAGGACTCTCATTCCACTGTTCTGGAGGGGATTAGCCTCACACGTGAAGGACGCATTAGCGTCGCGTGAGGTACCAACTACCCTTGAGGGCCTCATGACTCTGGCTACACGCATTGATCTGCGGACCTCCGAACGTCAGCTGGAGCGCAGGTCAGAGGGTCGTTCAGCCACTGCAGTGGTCTCTCCTACTGCACCTCCCTTAGAGGACATCTCTGTCCCTATGGACATCTCTAGGGTTGGTGTTGCTAGGTCTTCGAGTCGCAAGGGCATTTCCTGTTTCGCTTGTGGGCAGTATGGTCATTATGCCAACCGTTGCCCAAAGCGTCAGGATAAGCGACCACGATTGGTGACCATAGCTGGAGGGAGACTGGACTCTGCGTCATCCATTAGGGTGACGTTTTCCGCATCCATTTCCTTTAAGGGGTCAACATGGTCCACAAGGGCAAGTGTGGACACAGGTGCTGGGGATAGTTTCATCTCCTCCTCTTTTGCCCGGCGGCATGCCATCCCGCTGGTGCAAATGCCAAGGCCAGTGAGAGTCCGTGTGGTGGATGGGTCCTTGTTGCCCAAGGTAATTCACCAGCGGACAATGCCCATTACCCTTGCCATGTCATCTGGGCATAGGGAGACCATTTCATTTCTGGTTCTCCCTAAGGGTGCAGATGATATTCTGCTGGGTATTCCTTGGTTGAAGCGGCATTCCCCACATATCGACTGGTCGTCTGGGGTGATTACGCGGTGGAGTGAGTCTTGTAGCTCCCACTGCATGTCTCCATCTTCCGCCCGTCGCTCAGTGGTATCTGTGGCGACTATAGACCATTCGAGTGGGAGGGCCGCTAGAGGGGGGGGTACTGTTACGAACCGGCGCCGCCATAGCCGCAAGCAGCCTGCTGCGGTTCCTGTTGCGCCCAGGCGCCAGCTGCCGTTCTTGGCCGTGCCTCGAGTCGTCCAGTTGGCTGTTCCTTCCACCACGTCTAAGTGTGGAGAGGCGGCTAGTGCGCATGCGTGCGCCGATTTACCCCAGCCAGAGTCTAAGCCCGGTGCTTTGCCTACTGAGCATGCTCAGCCTGTTTGTGTTATGTCTGAGACTAAGTCCTCAGTTCAGGCTACTGAGCATGCTCCCACAATTAACCCTAACAGCCTCTTTGCACAGGTACTTGGACTTCGTGCTGTGTCTAAGTTCTGGGATGTGCCTACTGAGCATGCTCAAACTGATAGTCTGCTTTCTAAGCCTGTGGCTCAGGCTACTGAGCATGCTCAGGCACTTAGTGCATCAGAGGCTAGGTCCGGTAAGGACCGCACTGAGCATGTCCGTGAGGTGGCAGGCCCTGATAGGGCAGAGGGTGTCAGGTGTCCTGATGACGTGGCAACTCCGGACTGGCTCGCAGAGGCCCGCCCCTATGATCTGGCACCTCAGTATTGGTCGTCAGACGATGACTGGTGAAGTGTTTGGGGTGTGGCTGCCATGAGGTCATCAATGACGTGGCGGTTCCGGATAGGTCGCATGTGACGTCACTGATGACATGGCACTCTGCTATTGGACCTTGGTGGTTCCACCCTGGGTTTGGGGCGGACCCAGGTTATAAAAGGGGCTGGAGACAACATGGAGGGGCGCAGTCTTCACTTTTGCTCAGTCAGAGCACACCTCCATGTTAGAGCCTCATTGCGGCATAAGCCTATGTTGGGAAGCGGTAGGTAGGGTTAGGCGAACGGTGCCTGTCACGCCAAGATTCGTGGCTCGGCACATCAGGGTCAGGCGCCGTGCTTCCCTCCTGCCGTTCCAGTCTTGCTATAGCAGCCCAGTGGCGTTAACTGGGCTGCGGCTGCTGTGCTTCCTGTCCGATTGTGCCCCCTAGGCACACGGACAACGCACCTGCTGCGCCACCTGTCTGATTGTGCCCCCTACGCACACGGACAACGCACCTGCTGCGCCACCTGTCCGATTGTGCCCCCTACGCACACGGACAACGCACCTGCTGCGCCACCTGTCCGGTTGTGCCCCCTACGTGCACGGACAGCGTACTCCAGGACCCCTGTGGAGTTAACAGGGTGTTCCTTATTTTCCTCGGCTTCCCGGTCAACGCTACTGGTGTACCCATCTGGCCTGACGTGTCCTACACACACGTGGCCAGTCGAGAGGTGGCCAGAAACGCTAATCGGAGGACCGCTCGGCCTGACGTGTCCTACACACGTGGCCGACAGGGCGCTTTCGTGGCGGTCTTCCGGTCAACGCTACCTGGTTACCACCCGGCCTGACGTGTTTCCTGCACACGTGGTTGGTGTAGCGCTAGGTGCACCAAAACGCTAATCGGGTTGTCGTCCGGTCTGACGTGTCCCAACACACGTGACCGGTTCCCAGAGTTCCTGGGTTATCTCAGAGCCATCCAGCTCTATAATCTCCGCCTAACCCTCAGGTGCCAGCAGCTCCATTGTCATCTGGAGCACGGTGGGCCCCGACTGGCAATTAGGATATATACCCCCTGGTCCTAATCTGCCGGTCCCCCCGTAACAGTCCCCAATGACTAGCTAGGTCATTCTGCAGGTCCGGATCGCTGTTGCGTCGTAGGCCAGGTCTGCCTGTTTGACAGCTCACCAGCGACTCATCAGAGACTTTGTAGCGATCCCGGCCAGGTTGGGATCGCTGGTGGGATCGCTAGAAAGTCTCAGTGTGTAAAGGGGCCTTTACGCACGAACCAAACCGAATCTTGATAGGTTCTCTCATGTCTATTGTTGAGATATTGTGCAGTCAACGGAGCAGGTAGGGATCTCAGAGATCGGACCCCACACTCCACATTACTTCTCACCAGTTTGATCAATCAGTCAAAGCGCTCAGCAATTAGCAGCTCAGACGGCAACATAGGAAATTGATCTCAGCTTTGAGCCTGTTCTCTCCACCTCCCTGAATATAGATTCCACCATTATCAATTATCCGCTCCATCTTATCAGGATTTCTCTGTTCATCACAAAATTAATTCAAGTCATATTAGAAGCAGCAAATCCAAATCCAGAATCGATGGCCAGTGTCTGGCCACGAGCCCAAAGCTGATGAGCCTCGCTCCAGCCTCGCAGAGGAGACGGATCGATGCCCATTGTTTCCATTGTTTTGCACAATCTATTGCTGCAGATAGTTAAGTCCTTATGTGCAATGTGCTGGAAATGTAGTTGACGAACCAAGAAAAGCAGGAGAAGATGGAAGATGACCTATTGTGTGTGGGGAGTGACTACAATCTGAAGGCCAATGGCGGTAACTATAAAGTCAGAGGTCACACGCTCGCCCGTTGTCTTTGCGTCTGTTCTGCTCCCTCTATGGCCGTGGGTCGGTTTTTACCAGCAATGTGGCATCTGTATTTATTTTATGAAAAAAAAACCCGAAAAATTTCCCGGCTTCTGCACATTAGAGAGTGAAATATTATAGGATGCGATGCATGTGACGCCTTGTGCTGAGCCCGATGCCTTGAATGGAGCACATACACCGGAGCGTAGTACAGAAAGCTGTAATAAGAACCAGTACACACCATGAATACGATGTATCCAGAAATCGTGAAACTCTGGGAATTTCACCAGCAGATGCGAATATGCTCCCAGATCGCAGATATAGACATGGATTCTGCAAAAATAGAATTATAATGAAAAAAAACCTTTAAAATATTGTTTTATCTCGTCCTGACTATGTAAAGACAGGGTGGCTGAGCAAAGTGAAAGTACTGACGCCCCTGTGCGTAACAGCTATGTGTCAGTGGACTATTCAGCAGGGCACAAACAGTTAACACTGACAGCAACCAGGAAATTACCTGCACTGGTGAGCCGGCTGTCAGTCAGTCCTGGAGTGTGGTTACAGCCTTCGATCACTATGTAGAGACCACTGACTGACAGCCAGCTCTACAATGCATCACTAAGGAACTGGTCACCAGTCCGTACAGGATCATGGTTACAGTCGCCAATCACTATGTGCTGACCACTGACTGACAGTTGGCTCAATAGTACATCAGTACAGAGCTGGCTGTCAGTCAGTGCAGGATCATGGTTACAACCATCACTCACCCTGTGCTGAGTGCTGACTGACAGCCAGCTCCACAGTGCAACTTGAAAACCATGGAAGGGAGGAAACCTGCACCAAATAACCCAAATAGCCAAGGAACAGAGGACACCTGAACTTGAAATCTGAACCCAATATCATGGAATGGAGGACACCTGAACCAAACATCATGGAAGTGAAGACATCTGATACTAATATCATGGAAGTGATGACACCTGAACCCAATATCATGGAAGTGAGGACACCTGAACCCAATATCATGGAAGTGAGGACACCTGAACCCAACATCATGGAAGTGATGACACCTGAACCCAACATCATGGAAGTGAGGACACCTGAACCCAACATCATGGAAGTGATGACACCTGAACCCAACATCATGGAAGTGAGGACACCTGAACCCAATATCATGGAAGTGAGGACACCTGAACCCAACATCATGGAAGTGAGGACACCTGAACCCAACATCATGGAAGTGAGGACACCTGAACCCAATATCATGGAAGTGAGGACACCTGAACCCAATATCATGGAAGTGAGGACACCTGAACCCAACATCATGGAAGTGATGACACCTGAACCCAACATCATGGAAGTGAGGACACCTGAACCCAACATCATGGAAGTGATGACACCTGAACCCAACATCATGGAAGTGAGGACACCTGAACCCAATATCATGGAAGTGAGGACACCTGAACCCAACATCATGGAAGTGAGGACACCTGAACCCAACATCATGGAAGTGATGACACCTGAACCCAATATCATGGAAGTGAGGACACTGTAAAATAGTGAGTTTATGGAGATTTGATTCATAAACTGGATTACATGCATTCATATAATGTATGTATATTTTGCCCATGCCTTTAAGGATGTCTGAATGTTGGAAAATGCTAACCAAGGGTTTGACAAGGTAGAACCAAAGCCATCTGCTATTGTTCATCAAAGCTGTCAAAGAAGGGCTATATTCTGTTTGGAATTTGGGCTAAGAACTGAAATAGCTATGAGAAACTTCTTTCTGTTACACTAAGGTCAAAGTTCAGCGAGCCTCAAAGGAGTTATATATATGTTGAAGTAGGTCTAGTTACAAGTCTCTACTGCGCAGGTCACTTATTTCGCGGGGAAAACGAACCACGTGATATGACATAATGCTGGACTAAAATAAGGATAGTTACTTCTTGTAATACCATGTAAAGAGATAAGGACAATCAGGAGGTGGGGTTTGGGTTATAAAAGCAGACCAGACTTCAAAGGGTGAGCAGAAGGAGGGAGGAGAAAGACGGACTCACCAAACCCGACCAGACCATCCAGAGAGAGACGGCTTACACACACCACAGCGATGTAAGACAAATGAACTGTTATTTTTTCTCTCTGCTTATCTGTCTATCCATCTATTAACTCAAGCCAAGACAGTTACTTTTCTCTAATGACTGTAACTTCAAACTCTTATCTGAATAAATCCATAATATGTTTTTGCACCTATTTTCGCTCCAATCATTATATACTGGCTTTGCATTTGTCGCCTTAAACCGGTTTTTTAACATATTTGGCGAGCATCAGCCTGAATGATTGAGAGACACAGCTGTTTTCTGTGCGAGGTGTTTTTCTTCACACTGCCTATTCACAGCGATTAGGACTCTTTTTTTTCTCACGTCATTCCCTGCCCTTTGTCCGAGAAGGGGGGTCTGTGAGTTTTGTGAGTAATCTCTGTCCAAGCTGCAGGCAAACGACGATACACTGTGTCCATATCACGAACCTAAGAGAGGTTTAAAGTGACAAGCTGCACGGAGGTCTTATGTGTCAAAGCCTTGACGGACATCTGAGGACCATCCATCCATAGACGGTTGGAGCCATTCCAGGACCATCCATCCATAGACGGTTGGAGCCATTCAAGGACAAGCATCACATATTGGTGAGAAATGGATTTTATTCATGATTATTCTAGTAACTGTCATGTAGAGTATACATTTGATCATACACATAGTGACGCACAGTTATGGTCAAATCTGTACCGGCAATGTGAACTTGAGAATACTAAGTTAGATAAGAAGTTTTTTACTGTGAATCGGTTACAGAAAAAGATACAGAATGTATTGGGTATGGTATACACTTACAACTCCATGGTGGGTGGGGCTCAGCCATATGCACACACTATCTGCATGGTGACTGACACACCCATAACAACAGATACGCCCAATACAACAGACACACACGTCACAGATGCAGAAACAACAGATTGTCCAAATTGTTCGATATTAGCAGAACATATCGAACATCTGGAGGATCAGTTGGAAACAAGAGCAGATTTAATATAAAAACTACGGAAAGATATTAAATATGTATCTGTTATTACGAGACAGAACAAGACAGATGCTTCCCCGTCACATGCTTCAGGTTCAGACGTACCGGACGGGCTGAATATGGCCGAGGACGAGAGTCTGAACGAGGAGGAACTTCGGAAAAAGAAGTTACATGATAAGGCCGCCCGTCTTAACATTAAAGTCCATGACCAATTAATGAAAATCATTAAAGACATACCCAAATATGATGATAAAATGGACGCCTTCCATAATGCGGACATTTTTGAGTCACATTCTGATAAATATAATCTAACAAATGAACAGAGAAACAAGATTTATAGGGTATGGCTTCCCTCCCACATGGCAAAAAGGTTACAAGCAACACCTAGGACAGACGAACACAATGACCTGATCCATGACACAAAGGAAGATAGGCTGAGACAGTTAATTCTCTTTACCACAGGAGAGTCTACCCCAACAGTCGAATTGTTAGAAAACCTTAAGACACACATACAGGAGGATCCATTTGTCTTCTTAGTCAAATTCGAACAGGCCTATAGAATGGTACTGGAAATCGGATCTGATCAAGAACCGCCTTCCATGATCAAGGCCTTTGTTAGGAAGTTTAAATATTTGGACCCTGCTTCATTCGAAATAGCTTCTAGAATGGAAAGTCTACAAGAGGCCACGTCATTTATTGATAGAATACGTAGACGAATGAAGCAAAATCAGGTAAAGTCAAAAATAGCCATGATAGAAGGGACCACTGACACATTAGTATCGCAGGAAAAACAGATCAAAAACAACAAAAGACCGGTGTTGAATTCTAAAAGCAAGAATTCAGGGGGGGGTAACAGAAAGAGCACAATTCACTGCTTTTTCTGCGGCCTACCCGGACACCTGAAGTGGGTATGCAAGAAATTCCTGAGGGCGGGAGTTGAGGAAAGGCTGGGTAAGGAAAATGGACTGATGCCAAACACATCCAGTGCACCTCCCCCATCTTCAGCACCTCCACCATTATACACGCCCACTCATACTGACAACAGAAATAACCAATCACCATATACGCCCACTCATACTGACAACAGAAATAACCAATCACCATATGCACCTCTGACCAGACAGATAAGGGAAATGACCATACAGGGATTGGATGGAAGGGGTAAGACACCTGCTGCTCTTCTCCCTTCTCCATCCTCCTGACTCGCAAAGCCGGTCCCCAGGCTCCATCCACTGGAATTTGTCATTTGAGTTTCAATGGATAGCTGTGGTCGACCATTTTTAAAGGTAAATCTTGAAGGTCAGGAAGTAACATTTCTCCTTGATACAGGTGCGCAATTGAGTGTCACAAATGTTGATTTACATTTAAAGCCAGATTCCCCTGTATGTACAATTGTGGGTTTCAGTGGTAAAAATGGAACTAAGGTGACATTAGCGCAGGATGTCTCTTTGGAAATACCTGGTTTTTTGAAAACGAAAATGGATATTTGGTGTTGTCAGGATACTGAGAATATAATTGGCACTGATTTTATGGAAAAGCATGGCTGGATTATTGATTTGGGTAACAAAACAGTTTGGAAAGACTCTAACGGTTGTAAGGCGGTAGTTATTGATCCAAATGAGTATAGTCATGTCGGGACCATTTGTTTGACCGATGTAGTGTCAGCAGATCATTTGTGGCCTGAAACTGGTGATGATGAAGTATTGACTGAGTTAGTACAGCGGTTTCCTTCTTTATGGGCTCAGTACAGGAATGAGGTTGGAACAATGAAGGATGTTGTTGTCAAAATTGAAGGCCGAGACCCGCCTCCACAGCGTCAGTATAAGTTGCCTCCGGAGTCAGTTGCTCCAATGTCTAAGATTATACAGGAATTGTTGGCTCAAGGTGTGATACGTAAGGCAAATTCTGTCTGTAACAATCCATTGTGGTGTGTTCTGAAAAGCGATGGTAGCTATCGGATGTTGTTGGACTTGAGGATGTTCAATAAGTTTACTCCCAATGTTGCACCGATTGTAGCTGATACACATGACATGATGTCGAGATTGGATGCTAAGGCAAGGTATTTCTCAGTATTGGATATCAGTAATGGTTTTTTCAGTATACCGATTGAGAAAAGTTGTCAATATAGATTTGCATTCAACCACCTGGATCAACAATACGTATGCTGTAGGCTTCCTCAGGGGGCAAGTATGTCGCCAAGCATTTTTCATCAGGCGCTAGCGAACGTTTTGTCGAAATTTTCTCGTCCAGAATGTTTATTGCAATATGTGGACGATATCTTGTTGAGTACGGAGGATGAGAATTTGCATATTTCTCTACTGGCAGAATTGTTTGAGCTGCTGCATGATGCAGGTTTAAAACTGAATACCAAAAAGGTCAAGCTGATGCAGACTGAGGTCAGGTTTTTAGGAGTTCTGCTAAGTCCAGGTACACGGCGACCCCTACAGGACAGAATAGAGGCAATTGCATCTCTTCCAATTCCAACATCACACAAGGCACTAAGACATTTTTTAGGGCTTGTAAATTACTCAAGGGATTTCATTGAAAATTTTGCTGACAAAGCCAGACCTTTGTATGATCTTTTAAAAGGTGACAATGATGATTATTTTGGTCCCTGGTGTGTCGAACAGGAAAAAGCCTTCACACAATTGAAACATGATCTACAACACGCACCTGCGTTAAGTATGGTGGAAAAGAACGCACCTTTTGCGCTTCAAGCACACACTTCAGAGACGAGTATCTCTGTGGTTTTGCTGCAGCTGCAAGGGAGGGAATGGAGAATCTTGGGTTACTTCTCTAAGCTTCTCTCACCTGTTGAGAGGGGGTTTGAGGTGTGGCAAGACACCTGGTGGGAGTGTATTTTGCGATAAAAATCACTCAACACATCATCGGGTTCCAAAAGGTTATTCTCCAAACGCCACATTCCACACTGAAACTTCTCTTTGAGAAAAATATCCCAGGTGTGTCAAATCAGAGATTTGCCCATTGGTTGCTCTCATTGTCTCCAAATCAAATTGAGGTAGATTATAAGGCCAAATATGTTCTTCCTCAATTGATGCAGTATGAAGGACAAACCCATGATTGCATAGAAACGTTCCATGAACCAAGTCCATCTCTCTTCAGACGACAGTCGGAAGACGCAGATGAACCTGTGTTTGTAGACGGTTCTAGATTTTTTCTGGAAGGACACTATCACACAGGATATGGAATTTTCTATTCCAAGCGAGGACAAGTGGTAAAACACAAGTTACCGAGTCATTTCTCAGCTCAAAGGGCAGAGATAGAAGCGGTAAGAATGGTCCTACAGCTGAATGAAGCTGATGATCAAACTCCAATGGTAATCTACAGTGATAGCTCCTATGTTGTCAGATCCCTAACCGATTACCTGCCTGTTTGGGAAAGGAGAGGCTACGTTGATTCATCCAACAAAGCCTTGGTGCATCGCGATACGCTAGAATCAATTTTTGAGATGGCATCTAGGGCCCCAAATAGATTTGCTATAGTGAAAGTCGCTGCACATCAAAGATCTGATGATGAGTTATCTGTAGGAAATGCAACCGCAGATGCTCTAGCCAAAGAAGCTGCCCTGACTGGAGAGGAAGTGTTTGACTCTGAACCTTCTGAGAATTCAGCGGTTCAGAGAGCAGACACGTACATACCTTTATTTGCAGAAGAACAGAGAAAAGATCCTTCTCTTGTTACTTCTCTGGATGATCCAAAACCTCCTTTTATCTGTGAAAATGGGGTTTTGTGTCACAATTCAAATGGAGAATTGCGTCCAGTTGTACCAAAACATCTACAGGTAGAATTCACTCGATACAACCATGAGAGTTTAGGTCACTTGGGACAACAGAAATTGTTAGTCATTCTCAAGGAGAAATTTTATTGGGAAAAAATGGACGAAACAGTTCAAAGTGTTGTACTATCATGTCTCATTTGTGCCCAAATAAATCCAAGACCTAAAGGACAGAAGCCACCACTTCTACGGATCGCACCTGCAGATGGTCCATGGTCTACACTGCAGATAGACTATATTGGTCCTTTACCCTCAGGTAAACATGGTCTCAGGTATGCATTGATTGTGGTAGATGTGTTCTCAAAATGGGTAGAAATATTACCTGTTAGGAAAGATGATGCTTTGTCCACAGCAAGGGAGTTGGTACAACATGTCTTTTGTACTTGGGGGATCCCAAGGATGATTACCTCCGATCGAGGTAGCCACTTCACAGGTAAAATCATGCAAACTGCTTGTGCTATTCTAGGGGCACGACAGCAATTTCATGTCCCCTATCATCCACAATCTGCGGGAATTGTGGAAAGAATGAATAGAACAATCAAGTCCAGAATTGCAAAGATGCTTTTGGACAAAGGTAACACTTGGGTTGACAAGGTACCTTTCATACTGATGAGTATAAGAGGTTCAATCTCTTCTACAACTCAATTCACTCCGTTTGAGTTGATGACGGGAAGAAAAATGCCATTGTGGTTTCCACATGAGCCATTTTTATCCACTCCACAAAAAGATGCTATCTCAAGGTCCCAATGGTTGAGATCGCTACAGGAGAACCTGAAAGCGATTCTGCCATATGCGGCATCGAGAATGCAGAAAATGGAGCCACCCTATGAGTCCAAATTCAAGAAAGGTGCTCTAGTGATGATCAAAACCTTTCGCAAGAGTGGTCCATGGGAGTGTAATTGGGAAGGTTCTTTTGAAGTCCTTGAGACTATGGGACAAGTCATGATTCTTGTGCACCGAGTGTCAAATGTGGTAAAAAAGACCCGGAAAACACAAAAAGTGTGGGTTCACGTTGACCAGTGCAAAATATTTGTGACAAAATAATGATACTGCATTTCTTTCCAGGAAGAAATGGATTCCTATACGAACTGGAATAAAGAACCTAAAGACTGTGAAGGAAAGATGACATCAAGCCTTCTGGAGAAAGAACATCTTCCCAAGCTCAAGACCAGCTTCTACGTGATGGGATCTACGTTCCTGCTGCTTTGCTTTATTTCCGTCATTGTCTACAAGTTACATCAAGGAACAATCGCCAATGATGTGAATGAGAGGACTAGAGAGATTCAACATTCACGAAGACCGAGAGGATCAGAGACACGGAACTTACTGACAGAGAACATCACAGATGATTCTGTGGAGATAACAGGAAATATCTGCATGGGATATGGAACAAAATGTTGCATTGAATTACATTTCATACACGACACAGACATAATATTACATGCGATTGCAGGACCTAAAACTAGATTCACACAATTACAAGGAGAATATGTACTCAATAATAAAACGGGTACATGGGAATGTTCTCCTACAGATGTACTATACTGGAACATAGAGATCAGAGGTGATGAACCTGCTGTATGGTCCGGTGATATTACAAATGACATGATTGCAAAGGGAAAGTTTGGAAGATCCAAAACAGAAATTTTGTTAAAAACTCAGGTTTTTGGGAAAATTCTGGATCCTTCTTTACTCTCCATCACAGAAGGAGATAAAGATTGGGTCAAAACGTGGAATTTCCAGATAACACGGGAACCTGTGCAAGTTCAGGTATCTGTAGTGTTTACCGTTACTAACACTATAGTTCCGGAAAAAAGGGTTTCACCACAGACAGTACATAATAAAGTAAATACATTTCCCATAATGTTAAAATGTAACACAAGGTTGAAATTGCCTTCTGAGTCTCTGATGACATGGACCAAAAATTCATCATTTTTGGGAAGTTTTTTAAACAGTCCAACTAATGTCATACACAGAGGTCAGATTGGTAATATCAGATGGATGGATGATAATTTCATTTTTTCCATAGAAAATCCATCTTCCAGGGACTCTGGAATTTACCAGTGTTGCGTTGAAACAAAGACACATTACAGACATTGTAAAGACGTTAGTGTGAATATTTGGTCAGCAGCGGATAGTGCATGCACAGACACGAGGTTCATGCCGTCTACTCCTTTCCAAATTAATCAATTTCAGTCCAAGTCCTTATTAAGGGATGGAGAATTAATGACAATGGTGTGGACTTTCAATATGTCTCATTGGAAGATCTCTACCAGGTTTCCTCAGTGTCAATCACATCTCATAAACATGGAGATGGGGATAGAACAATGGTTTGGGAGAAGAACAACTCAGACTAGGAGTAAGAGAGGAGTGTTAGAAGGAATTCTGGGAGGAATTGGGACAGTGGGAAGTCTGACTAATGCCATGAATATACAGACACTTAAGTCAGATTTGGATAATATTGGTTTTATTGGAGGAAAAGGTGTAAAGGTTCAGAAGAGTCTGAATCAACTTCTTGAAAAGATGGTAATGAATACAGCTGCTGTACTATGCTCTTCCGTGTCACATCTACAGGATGCTACATTAGCTCTCGTGGAAAGCACACACGAAACACAAGTAGCTAAAGCGTGCCTGGAGATACAGGTAGAGTACTCCTCTAATTTGAAGCTGATTGCACAAGCTTTACAGAGTGGAATTACTCCACTGGGAATACTGCGAAATTTACCTGTAGAGTATGATTTTGCATTGAATCATACGGATTTGTGGGTGAATAAGTGGTTAGGATGTGAACGAAACATTTGTGTTGGCACATCGCTAATCCCAGTGATCGGAAGAGAGGGAACTATTGTTCCTGTTACAGTCTTGGGTATACCTGTGAGTAAAACACAACAAGTGTTCTATCAACTGCAGTACACAGATTTTGCATTTGATGGAGTGAACACTGAACAAGTAGACATTTCTTCATGTTTGCATTTTGTTTCTAAGGTGATGTGTTTACCTGGACAGGATAAGGTGATTTATCATTCATGTTTTCATAATCATTCTTCTTGTCATGCGAGAATAGAGACTGTACAGACAATACATGATCTGGTGACTCCAGTAAGTCCAACTAAGATATGTTTCCAGGTCATGTCTGAGACAGAGAAGGTTTCTGTTTTCTATTCTGCTTGTGTGCATAAGGAAAACCTACCTATTGGTTTGTATTGTATAGAAGGAAATGTGAGATCTCTTTCAAAGAAGGAAGGAAGTTTTAATATCACTTCTATAGGAAAGAGAAACTTAACGGCATTTCCCATACAATTCAATTTATCACAGATAAATGATTTTCCTTGGGATATGTGGACAAGTGAAATAAAGAAAGACAAGGGTTTGTTAGATTTATTAACGAAACAGTTAAAGGAAGCAGAAATTATATTCAGGCATGAACAAGGTGAATTAAGTGATATTGAACACGAATGGAATGGAATGTCAGGTAGAACTTGGTGGAAGAGTTTTAGTAAATCTGTACATTCCTGGTCTCAGTCATCTTTTCAGTCAGCGGTTGGTAATGTTTTATTTAATCCCATCATAATCATATTTTTATTAGTTTTGATGTGTATTATATATCAAGTTTTTGTGATGTGTAGAATTCAGAAGATATATAAGAATATAAAAGTGGAAATGAAAAAGGAAGATAACATTCTTAGAGGAATGTTAAATCGCAAGATGACTTTTTGACAGAAAGTTGCAGATTGGTTTATCAAGTCAAATATTGGTCTAGAATTTTCAACAAGAATGTATGTGATACGAATGATGACACGAATGAGTTAGGGTTTCCCAGGGGTTCATCAAACTTCATAAAAGGGGGGACTGTAAAATAGTGAGTTTATGGAGATTTGATTCATAAACTGGATTACATGCATTCATATAATGTATGTATATTTTGCACATGCCTTTAAGGATGTCTGAATGTTGGAAAATGCTAACCAAGGGTTTGACAAGGTAGAACCAAAGCCATCTGCTATTGTTCATCAAAGCTGTCAAAGAAGGGCTATATTCTGTTTGGAATTTGGGCTAAGAACTGAAATAGCTATGAGAAACTTCTTTCTGTTACACTAAAGTCAAAGTTCAGCGAGCCTCAAAGGAGTTATATATATGTTGAAGTAGGTCTAGTTACAAGTCTCTACTGCGCAGGTCACTTATTTCGCGGGGAAAACGAACCACGTGATATGACATAATGCTGGACTAAAATAAGGATAGTTACTTCTTGTAATACCATGTAAAGAGATAAGGACAATCAGGAGGTGGGGTTTGGGTTAGAAAAGCAGACCAGACTTCAAAGGGTGAGCAGAAGGAGGGAGGAGAAAGACGGACTCACCAAACCCGACCAGACCATCCAGAGAGAGACGGCTTACACACACCACAGCGATGTAAGACAAATGAACTGTTATTTTTTCTCTCTGCTTATCTGTCTATCCATCTATTAACTCAAGCCAAGACAGTTACTTTTCTCTAATGACTGTAACTTCAAACTCTTATCTGAATAAATCCATAATATGTTTTTGCACCTATTTTCGCTCCAATCATTATATACTGGCTTTGCATTTGTCGCCTTAAACCGGTTTTTTAACAGACACCTGAACCCAATATCATGGAAGTGAGGACACCTGAACCCAACATCATGGAAGTGATGACACCTGAACCCAACATCATGGAAGTGAGGACACCTGAACCCAACATCATGGAAGTGAGGACACCTGAACCCAACATCATGGAAGTGATGACACCTGAACCCAACATCATGGAAGTGAGGACACCTGAACCCAATATCATGGAAGTGAGGACACCTGAACCCAACATCATGGAAGTGATGACACCTGAACCCAACATCATGGAAGTGAGGACACCTGAACCCAATATCATGGAAGTGAGGACACCTGAACCCAACATCATGGAAGTGATGACACCTGAACCCAACATCATGGAAGTGAGGACACCTGAACCCAACATCATGGAAGTGATGACACCTGAACCCAACATCATGGAAGTGAGGACACCTGAACCCAATATCATGGAAGTGAGGACACCTGAACCCAACATCATGGAAGTGAGGACACCTGAACCCAACATCATGGAAGTGAGGACACCTGAACCCAATATCATGGAAGTGAGGACACCTGAACCCAACATCATGGAAGTGATGACACCTGAACCCAATATCATGGAAGTGAGGACAACTGATTTTAACATCATGGAAGTGAGGACACCTGAACCCAATATAATGGAAGAGAGGAAACCTAAACCCAACATCATGAAAGGGAAGACACCTGAAGCCAACAACGTAGAAGGGAGTAAACCTAAACTCAACATCATGGAAGTGAGGACACCTAAACCCAATATCATGGAAGTGAGGACAACTGATTTTAACATCATGGAAGTGAGGACACCTGAACCCAATAGACTGGAAGGGAGGAAACCTAAACCCAACATCATGAAAGGGAAGACACCTGAAGCCAACAACATAGAAGGGAGTAAACCTAAACTCAACATCATGGATGTGAGGACACCTAAACCCAATATCATGGAAGTGAGGACACCTAAACCCAATATCATGGAAGTGAGGAAACCTAAACCCAATATCATGGAAGTGAGGACACCTAAACCCAATATCATGGAAGTGAGGACATCTAAACCCAATATCATGGAAGGGTTGACAGCTGATTTAAAAACCATGGAATGGAGAAAACCTGAACCCAACATAATGAAAGGGAGGACACCTAAACTTGAAAACCATGAAAGGGAGGACAGTTAAACCAACATCATAGAAGGGAGGAAACCTGAACTCAACATCATGGATGGGAGGACACCATAACCCAATATTGACGGGAAGATGTGTGATGTATTGCCAGTGTATGAGGAGCAGTGCAGTATGACTGCCATCCTGGTAAGAAGCACAATACCCTTAGCATGTGGAGGGTTATTAAACCTGTAATATCTCTACTATTCGGAAATGCACACATCTCTATGCAGTAGGTGTAATAAAACTTACTTTTTATTCCATAAATAATATTACGTTAAAAAAGTTTGAAATGATCAGAGCTGAAGACTTCTAGTGTATCTCAACATGGTGTACACAATATCATAATATTAATAACTGTTGGTGGTGGCCAGTTATTGTCCACAATGTATAGTTTGTGCACGGCTGCAGATCGCCACATAACAAAGGCTATCAGATCATTATTTAGAAAAGTTCAGAGCCCTGAATAATAAACTGATAAATCTTCCCCTCCAAAATGTTTCGCCGGTTACACCAGCTTCATCAGGGGATTATGGCAAGTTGCAGCATTTCCTCTGTATACCAGGCTTATTAAATCTCTGAGTGTCATCGAAGGTGTCTTGACTATTTACCAATAAACAAGTAAGAAAATAAATCTGCTAGAATGGCTGACCCGATCATCAGACCTAAATCCAATGGAACATTTATGGAAGAAACTAAAGTTCAGAGTTCATAGCAGGGGCATGAGACCTGCAGGATGTGAGAAGTGTGTGCGCGGAAGAATGGGCCAAAATCCACCTGAGCAATGCAGGGACTAGTGTCTCCATACAGGATGTGAGGAGTGTGTGCGCGGAAGAATGGGCCAAAATCCACCTGAGCAATGCAAGTGACTAGTGTTTCCATACAGCATGTGTCAGAAAGAACTGTGGAAAAAAGCGCACATAGGGTCTTATCCGATGATAAATGGAGATATAACAAACAGGACCAGGTACTCACCTGCTATGGTTG
The DNA here is from genome assembly GCF_048569485.1 of Anomaloglossus baeobatrachus. Taxonomy (NCBI): domain Eukaryota; kingdom Metazoa; phylum Chordata; class Amphibia; order Anura; family Aromobatidae; genus Anomaloglossus; species Anomaloglossus baeobatrachus. The sequence continues at coordinate 798,359,549 of NC_134354.1, forward strand.
TGACAGGCACAACTCCTGGGAAAGCCAAAACAATTGAATGTAAAGAAAGCGGTCAGCTGCAGCCCCGATAAAGCCGTGGAGAAAAAACAATTGAGATAAAGAATCGGGTTTGATGCTGCGCTAAAAACCAAAATATCCAAGGTTGTAAAAAAACTTTTTCTTTATTTCCAAAGGTCTACGCGTTTCAAAGGCATGTCCGCCTTCTTCATCAGGACAAGGAAAAATAAAAGAACAGCCTGTTGAGGCTGTTCTTTTATTTTTCCTTGTCCTGATGAAGAAGGCAGACATGCCTTTGAAACGCGTAGACCTTTGGAAATAAAGAAAAAGTTTTTTTACAACCTTGGATATTGTGGTTTTTAGCGCAGCATCAAACCCGATTCTTTATCTCAATTGTTTTTTCCCATACAGCATGTGAGGAGTGTGTGCGGAAGAATGGACTAGAATCCATCTGAGCAATGCAGGAGACTATTGTCTCCATACAGGATGTGAGGAGTGTGTGCGGAAGAATGGGACAAAATCCACCTGAGCAATGCAGGTGACTAGTGTCTCCATACAGGATGTGAGGAGTGTGTGTGCGGAAGAATGGACCAAAATCCACCTGAGCAATGCAGATGACTAGTGTCTTCATACAGGATGTGAGGAGTGTGTGCGAAAGAATGGGCCAAAATCCACCTGAGCAATGCAGGCGACTAGTGTCTCCATACAGGATGTGAGGAGTGTGTGCGAAAGAATGGGCCAAAATCCACCTGAGCAATGCAGGCGACTAGTGTCTCCATACAGGATGTGAGGAGTGTGTGCGGAAGAATGGACCAAAATCCACCTGAGCAATGCAGGCGACTAGTGTCTCCATACAGGATGTGAGGAGTGTGTGCGGAAGAATGGACCAAAATCCACCTGAGCAATGCAGGCGACTAGTGTCTCCATACAGTATGTGAGGAGTGTGTGTGCGGAAGAATGGGCCAAAATCCACCTGAGCAATGCAGGTGACTAGTGTCTCCATACAGGATGTGAGGAGTGTGTGCGGAAGAATGGGCCAAAATCCACCTGAGCAATGCAGGTGACTAGTGTCTCCATACAGGATGTGAGGAGTGTGTGAGGAAGAAGGGGCGAAAATCCACCTGAGCAATGCAGGCAACTAGTGTCTCCATACAGAATGTGAGGAGTGTGTGTGGAAGAATGGGCCAAAATCCACCTGAGCAATGCAGGTGACTAGTGTCTCCATACAGGATGTGAGGAGTGTGTGCAGAAGAATGAGCCAAAATCCACCTAAGCAATGCAGGCGACTAGTGTCTCTATACAGGATGTGAGGAGTGTGTGTGTAAGAATGTCCAAAATCCACCTGAGCAATGCAGGCGACTAGTGTCTCCATACAGGATGTGAGGAGTGTGTGTGGAAGAATGGGCCAAAATCCACCTCTGACACAGCCTCTCCTGGCTCACCCCCTCTGACACTGCCTCTCCTGGCTCACCCCCTCTGACACTGCCTCTCCTGGCTCACCCCCTCTGACACTGCCTCTCCTGGCTCACCCCCTCTGACACAGCCCCTCCTGGCTCACCCCATCTGACACTGCCTCTACTGGCTCACCCCCTCTGACACTGCCTCTCCTGGCTCACCCCCTCTGACACAGCCCCTCCTGGCTCACCCCCTCTGGCACTGCCTCTCCTGGCTCACCCCCTCTGGCACTTCCTCTCCTGGCTCACCCCCTCTGGCACTGCCTCTCCTGGCTCACCCCCTCTGGCACTGCCTCTCCTGGCTCACCCCCTCTGACACTGCCTCTCCTGGCTCACCCCCTCTGACACTGCCTCTCCTGGATCACCCCCTCTGACACTGCCTCTCCTGGCTCACCCCCTCTGACACTGCTTCTCCTGGCTCACCCCCTCTGACACAGCCTCTCCTGGCTCACTCCCTCTGGTGCTGCCTCTCCTGGCTCACCCCCTCTGACGCTGCCTCTCCTGGCTCACCCCCTCTGATATTGCCTCTCCTGGCTCATCCCCTCTGACGCTGCCTCTCCTGGCTCACCCCTTCTGGTGCTGCCTCTCCTGGATCACCCCCTCTGACACAGGCTCTCCTGGCTCACCCCCTCTGACACCGCCTCTCCTAGCTCACCCCCTCTGACACCGCCTCTCCTGGATCACCCCCTCTGACACCGCCTCTCCTGGATCACCCCCTCTGACACCGCCTCTCCTGGCTCACCCCCTCTGACACAGCCTCTCCTGGCTCACCCCCTCTGACACTGCCTCTCCTGGCTCACCCCCTCTGACACTGCCTCTTTTGGCTCACCCCCTCTGACACTGCCTTTCCTAGCTCACCCCCTCTGATACCGCCTCTCCTAGCTCACCCCCTCTGACACTGCCTCTCCTGGCTCACCCCCTCTGACACTGCCTCTCCTGGCTCACCCCCTCTGACACAGCCTCTCCTGGCTCACACCCTCTGACACCGCCTCTCCCGGCTCACCCCCTCTGACACTGCTTCTCCTGCTGCACTTTCTTATGGTGGTCTCCAACTCTCTCACACCCCCCCGCCCCAGTAACAAGCATGGTGGAGGAGTTGGTTTGCTCCTGTCCGATCAATGCTCCTTTACACCAATTCCACTACCACCCTCTGTCACGCTCCCCTCTTTTGAGGTGCACTCCGTACGTATCTACGCCCCCTCCAACCTACAACTGGCTGTCATTTATCGCCCTCCAGGGCCAGCCACTGCCTTTTTTGATCATTTCACCACCTGGCTACTACACTTCCTTTCCACCGACATCCCCACCATCATCATGGGTGACTTTACATCCCCACTGACACTTCTCACTCATCTGTCTCCAAACTTCTAACACTCGCTTCCTCCTTCGGCTTCACCCAATGGCCTTCTGCAGCTACTCACAAAGATAGCCACACGCTGGACCTCATCTTCACTCGCCTCTGTTCCCTATCTAACCTCTCTAACTCACCTCTCCCACTGTCTGACCACAACCTACTCATATTCTCTTCCCTCTCTTCTCCAAGTACGCAACACCCCCTCCACAAACTTTCACACCCTCGTAGAAATATCAAACTCCTTGATTTACACGCCCTTTCTCAGTCCCTTCTCCCTCTCACAGACATTGCTTTTTTACACGATGCAGATGCTGCTGCAACTTTTTACAACACTACAATCTCTGCAGCTCTCGAATCAGCTGCCCCCCTCACACACACCAAAACCCGCACAATCAACATGCAACCCTGGCACACCAGTCAGACTAAAGAACTGAGACGGGCTTCCAGAATTGCTGAGCGCAGATGGAAGAAGTCTCATTCCACTGAGCACTTCATTGAATATAAAGAGTCCCTCACCACTTTCAAGTCCACACTCACTGCTGCAAAACAAACCTACTTCTCATCCCTCATATCTTCTCTCTCTCACAACCCTAAACAGCTATTCAACACTTTCAATTCTCTCCTCCGTCCTCCAGCACCACCTCCCTCTCCTCTCCTCTCAGCTGAAGACTTTGCCTCTTTCTTCAAGCAAAAGATTGAAAACATCAGAGCAAGTTTTGCCCCACAATCACCACAGCCCCTCATCATAGCTACTCATCCCTCTTCCTCCAAATCCAGCTTCTCCACCATGACAGAAAACAATCTTTCCACTCTACTCTCAAGATCAAAACTAACAACCTGTGCACTGGACCCGCTCCCATCGCACCTCATCCCCAACATCACCACAGTCCTCATCCCAGCCCTAACCCATCTCTTCAACCTATCACTATCAACTGGTGTATTCCCTTCATGCTTTAAACATGCCTCCATTACACCCATCCTCAAAAAGCCCTCCCTTGACCCATCCTCTGTGTCAAACTATCGCCCCATATCCCTTCTCCCCTATGCCTCAAAACTACTGGAACAGCATGTCCATCTTGAATTGTCCTCATACCTCTTCTCCTGCTCACTCTTTAACCGGCTACAATCTGGCTTCCAATCTCATCACTCTACTGAAACTGCCCCAACCAAAGTCACCTACTAACCCCCAAAGCCAAGCGACACTACTCTGTCCTCCTCCTCCTGGACCTGTCCTCTGCCTTCGACACAGTAGACCATTCCCTCCTACTACAGATTCTCTCATCTCTGAGCATCACAGACTTGGCCCTATCTTGGATCTCCTCATACCTAACCGACCGAACTTTCAGCGTCTCCCATTCTCACACCACTTCCTCATCTCGCCCCCTATCTGTCGGTGTCCCCCAAGGCTCAGTTCTTGACCCCCTGCTGTTCTCCATCTACACCTTCGGCCTGGGACAGCTCATAGAGTCCCACGGCTTCCAGTATCATCTCTACGCTGATGATACGCATATCTACCTCTCTGGACCTGACATTACCTCTCTACTAACCAAAATTCCATAATGTCTGTCTGCTATTTCATCCCTCTTCTCTGCGCGATTCCTAAAACTTAACATGGACAAAACAGAGCTCATTGTCTTTCCCCCTCCTCACTCATCTCCTCCAACAAGCCTATCCATCAAACTTGATGGTTGCTCACTCTCCCCAGTCTCACAAGCTCGTTGCCTTGGAGTAACCCTCGACTCTGCTCTATCCTTCAAGCCACACATCCAAGCCCTCTTCACCTCATGCCGATTACAACTCAAAAATATCTCCCGGATCCGTGCTTTCCTTAACCAAGAATCAGCAAAAACATTAGTGCATGCCCTCATCATCTCCCGCCTCAACTACTGCAACCTCCTGCTCTCTGGCTTCCCTTCCAACACTCTTGCACCCCTCCAATCTATCCTAAACTCTGCGGCCCACTTAATCCAGCTCTCCCCCCGCTATTCTCCAGCCTCACCACTCTGCCAATCCCTTCACTGGCTTCCCATTGCCCAACGACTCCAGTTGAAAACATTAACCATGACATGCAAAGCCATCCACAACCTGTCTCCTCCCTACATCTGTGACCTAGTCTCCCGGTACCTACCTGCACGCAACCTCAGATCCTGACAAGATCTCCTTCTCTATCTCCTCTTCCCACAATCACGTACAAGATTTCTCCCATGCCTCCCCCATACTCTGGAACGCTCTACCTCAGCATATCAGCCTCTCCCCTACCGTGGAAAGCTTCAAGAGGAACCTCAAGACCCATCTCTTCCAACAAGCCTACAACCTACAATAGCCCTCAGTCCAGTACACCACTGCGCAACCAGCTCTGTCCTCACCTATTGTACCATCACCCATTCCCTATAGACTGTGAGCCCTCGCGGGCAGGGTCCTCTCTCCTCCTGTAGACTGTGATCCTCGCGGGCAGGGTCCTCTCTCCTCCTGTAGACTGTGATCCTCGCGGGCAGGGTCCGCTCTCCTCCTGTAGACTGTGAGCCCTCGTGGGCAGGGTCCTCTCCCCTCCTGTAGACTGTGAGCCCTCGCGGGCAGGGTCCTCTCTCCTCCTGTAGACTGTGAGCCCTCGCGGGCAGGGTCCTCTCTCCTCCTATACCAGTCTGATTTGTACTGTTAATGATTGTTGTACGTATACCCTCTTTCACTGTAAAGCGCCATGGAATAAATGGCGCTATAATAATAAATAATAATAATAATAATCTGGTGAGAAATCCATGTCAATAGCACTTTTAGAATTATATTGTAATTAGAATTGGTGACATGTCCAGTACTTATTTCACCCGCTGTAATTAACTATTTCTCCTCCATAAAATGTGACTGTCTGAGAATCTTGTTATTCGATATTTGCTCAGACAAGCAGTGATGTGATCATCTGTGATTATGTTCTACTATCAATACCAATTTAGCCTTAAGCGTGCTTTACACACTGCGATATCGGTACAGATATCGCTAGTGTGGGTACCCGCCCCCATCTGTTGCGCGACACAGGCAAATCACTTCCATCACTCCGATCTAATGCGTGGACTGTAGTTTTGTGGTTGTATGTGGGTCATTCTCCTTCAATCCTGTGATGTGTCAGTGTGTGACCACTCAGCATCCGGCCACTGGTGTGGGGAGTGAACTGTCCTTAATTAGGCCAGATGTATAGTGCCTTTGAGTCACGAGGGTATCACATTGGACAGTGGTCCCTCCTATTGCTGGTGTCAGGAGATCACAGCACAGAGCTTTATACACACTCGCTCAGGTTAATACTTCTGGCTGTACAGATTCTCCTTTACCCAGCACTTTTTAGGGTTAAGTAGATACTCTGGTCTCCTGAACTCTGAATGAAAGCAATAGCCAGCTGTTCTCTATTGGTAATTAGCTCTGCTATAAAGACTTCCCTCCTAGCTCAGGTAACCGCTGGTGATAGTTTCTACTTTACTTGCCTCTAGAGGGAGCCAGTGAGCTGCGGACCAGGAAGCCATTCAGAGAAGAATTGCTGTGTAAAAGCTGTGTTGTTTTCCCTTCCTTAAAGGGAACCTGTCAGGTGCAATATGCCCCCCGGACCACGTGCAGTTCTGGGTGTATATTGCTAATCCCTGCCTAACCGTCCTTGTATACGCTACCATAGATTAAGAGATCTTTAGAAAAAGTATTTCTAAAGATCATTTATTATATGCTAATGAGGCCAACAACTGGTTGCAAGGACGTTAGTTCCCTTGGCTAGTTGGCCCACATAGCATGTTAGCATGCCCCTGTAGGCCCCTGTGGGGTACTAACATGCTAATGAATGTGCAGCGATACATATGTCGCGGGCGGAGGAGGGGACGCTGCGCTCTCCCACTGCTCGGGTCCGGCCGCTGCTGCTGCCGCTGCTGCTCGGTGGTGGCTCGAGCGGTGGGCCGGATCCCGGGGACTCGAGCGGCGTTCCTCGCCCGTGAGTGAAAAGGGGATTTTGATTGTGGGGGTTTTGATTATTATCCGTGACGCCACCCACGGTTGTGGTGATATTGGTGACACCACCGCTGCTCTGGACGGGGATCCCGGGAGCGGTGACAGGGAGCAGCTTTGTTGTTAGTTCTCCCCTCTGTTGGTAGGGGGTTGGTTGTCCCGGGGCCCGGTGATGGGGTAGGGATGGATGGCAGGCAGGTTACGGGGCCTGGTAAGGTGCAGGGTCGCAGGGGCAGCGCTCCTGGTACTCACTCAGCCAATGATGAGGACACAGTTCTCGGTAAAACAAAAGGCTGGATGGACGGGTCCCACAGGCAGCTGCGGTGTTGTTTCTCCCGGCAGGTTGGTGGTGACTGCCTTTCCCTGCACCTATGTATGGTAGATGGTTCCAATGGGTTCCCACCGGTAACCCGCTCCCCAGCTTGGATATGGGCTGGAGGAGCCCCTTTTGCCCGCAGGCTCTGGCCCTGAGAAACGGTTGCCTTGGCGGTGGCGGTGTCTCCCTCTCTTGGTTGGACTGTTGCCTTCTGTCGGGACTTGGCTGTTGGGAAACCCAGGAGGTTCCCTTCACTAACGAATTCGGCAAATTCACGGCAACTCCTAGCCTTGCCGGGGTCCGTAAGCCCCTGCCAGATGGTGCAGGCTTCTCTTTGCGTACCGGTCCGGTACCGCCGGGCCACCGCCCGTCCACGGTCCTTACGGTAGACTCCAATCAGCCACTCCTGCAGACGGTCACCACCGTCTGCCAACCTTGCTGTACCGCCCGGGCCACACACCCAGACGCCGTCAGTTAGTTGCTCCACTACCACTTCCCTTCCTTCCACCTTCTCCAAAACTAATCTGTTTACTTTTCCCGCCTCCAGGACTGTGAACTCCTCGGTGGGCGGGGCCAACCGCCTGGCCCACCCCCTGGTGTGAACATCAGCCCCTGGAGGAAGGCAACAAGGGCTTGTGTCTGACTTCGGTGTGCCTGACCGGGAGTGTTGGGTGTGTGGGTGTTGTGCTCTGTGGCCCCTGGCTTGTCCAGGGCGCCACATTCCCCCTTAGTTAAATGCAGACCGTCCATCACCGGTTTTATTTTCACAAACTGGAAAATATAGAAAAACGGTAAAACACAGATTACAATTATAATAACATCTTCCCACATCGGGAGGTACTCTTACTTTAACGTTGCGAAACGGTTACGGCTTCCGCTCTCTCCCACCCAAGCAACCTGGCCCTGATGCTGCCCCTAAGCAAACAGGCAGCACCCCTTGACCCCAGTCCTGCACAAGTTGCCCGAGCGGGTTCTGTCCTTTTCAGGGGACCCACGTCCATGGGGAACCCCTGAAACCCCCAGAGGATCGCCACCGGTTCCGGTGGTGGCTGGGCCCCAGCCTGCTCCACTGCGGACCCTTCCTCCAATCTGCCTCTCCGGAGGCGGTAACGGTGGAAGCCACAACAACATTATTATTTACATGCCACAAGTTTGTGGTTGCCCTGCTAGTTCTCAGGCTTGTCCATAAGGAGTTCCTTATGCATAATTGTAAAGGGGGTCCCAACGGGGACCAGTTGCCGGCAACGACCGGTGCAAATCACATTGACAATCAGGTGAACAACAGTGCTTCATAGCCAATGGGCTACCACAAACAAAACTGTAGGATCCCAACGGAGACTTGCCATAGGGTCCCGACGGGGACCGTCAGCTGGGTCCCAGGGGCCATCCACAACACCTGGCTCCGGTACAACTTCCTCCGCAGCTTTCCCACAGTCCACCACCGAACAGCATGAGCCCCCAACGCCACGCACACACAGGGGTGACACTGTCCCACAGGACTCCATTTTCAGCTGCCGATGATGCGGCTACGACTGCTCCTCCAACCGGACTCCTTAGCCTTGAGGGCCGTCTGGAACGTCAGCAGAGTCCCAATGGGGACCGACAGCAAGGTAACTGGGAACCACTACTGTGGAGACACGAGGCTCAGTGGGTGCTCTTGTCCACTGAAACCCGCCGCCTTTAGAAAGACAGCGTGGCTCAGGGCTCATCCCAACTGAACGCCGGCCTCCTTAACCGTGGGCGTAACACTACTCAGACAACACAGGGTGAGGGAACCACAAAAATTAGACTTTATTGGATCCCCAAACAATTAACGGCACATAACACATAACCAGCAAAGCACACAAATGTAACAGGCAACAGTGAGCTGGTGGGGTTGGACATGGCAGCGTCCAAAACCTGAATGCCTCCCCTATGGCCTGCTGGGTATGCTTATGTGCCTCCCTGGTTGTTGAGCCCTGGACGGTGTCCACAAACACCAGTCCACTGCAGCTCCCCTGGGTAAACCAGGCTGAGTAGTATCAGACTGCTGCCACCAATTGTGGAGACACGGGGCTCAGTGGGTGCTCTCGTCCACTAAAACCCGCCGCCTTTAGAAAGACAGTGTTGCTCAGGGCTCATCCCAACTGAACGCCGGCCTCCTTAACCGTGGGCGTAACACTACTCAGACACCACAATAATTAGACTTTATAGGATCCCCAAACAATTAACGGCACATAACACATAACCAGCAAAACACAAATGTAACAGGCAACAGAGTCTCACCCTTCCGCTGGCTCACCAGGGATTTAGAATGTCCATGCCTCAGAGGTTCCAGGGCTATTTACTCCAATCCAGCAGCACCCCGCTTTTGGCGGGCACCCACCGAGAAAGGAATAATGCCAGATTTAGGAAGCAGTCTGAGGTCTGCAAAGTCTGTAACAGGTGACTGAACTGTCCCAACCTGAGTGTCCTCCTTAGGTAGTCCTGGTATGATGTTACAATCCTGGTAGCCGGAGTCGAAATCCCTAGGCTGTGGATATGGTCTCCAACCGGAACCGGAGTCCCTAGATTGAAGCCATAAGATATCCTGATCCTCTAGTCAGCTCCTAAGAGCTTAGACTGGATCCATCAGCATCCATCAACAACCCCCTGGTGACTTAAAGAAAATCCCTTTTATAGCCACAGCCTTCCACTTGGATACACTGCATCCTCATCGGATTGGTTGGACAAGATTGCTTCTCCCATTGGATGAATTTCAAGCTGCATGGATAATGTTCATTTAAATGATGTGCATAGAAAGACTGAGGATATCTACATGGAGTTTGCAAGTCACCGACTAGACAATGGCTATTAAGGTAATTACATTAGCAATACACAACTACAATACAATGATTACTGGAAGGGTCTGGAGAAACAATATGTCTGGCTTTCAGTGGCCAACACAATTACATGAGTCAACAAGAGTCTTGTAAAAACAATGAGGGACTTCTCCCCCGTCTATAAACAATCTATCATCCTGTCTGGCTGAATTTTAAGAAACTTTAACCCATGAGAGTCCATGTCGTCACACCTGGGACTTCCGATCATGCGCACTAAACTGATGCTGGGTGTAAGCTTGCCGGCTTCAGTGAGGTACAGTGCACATGATCGGACGCCTCGGGTACTCCGAATCCTGCCCAGTACACATCCATCCTCCGCCAGCCACCATGAGCAGTGAGGTATGTGCGGCGTCACTGCGCATTCATTAACATGTTAGTACGCCAACTAGTCAAGGGAACTAATGCCATTGTGACTACTCGCTGGCCTCATTAGCATATAATAAAAGATCTTTAGAAAAACTTTTTCTATAGATCTCTTTATGCTACTACATACAGGGACCGTTAGGCAGGGATTAGCAATATGCTCAGAACTGCTCGTGGTCCGGGGGCAGATTGCACCTGACAGGTTCCCTTTAATCCTGTTTGGTTTTTCCCCTCTGGTCCATTCCTCATTATTACCTCTTGCTGTTTGCTGTGCTTTGTATGATTGCTGTTTATTTTGTCCCTGTCTGTCTAATCCTCTCTGTGTCTTTAGCCTGGAGCAGGACTAACGTATGACAGGGATAGGCACATGATCGGCGATGGGGTGAAAGAACCCATATAGGGATGGTAGGGAGTGCAGGGATCAGCCTCAGGTGAGTTTAGGAGGTGACCGTGCCCCACTTTCCCTAGCAGAAGGCCCACCATTGTAACGTGTACCCTGTCCGTTGCGGCGCTCGTTGGGGGTTCCTTTCTACCTGGCAGAACCCGGAAGTCACTGTGTGACACTTTGTTTGTTTAATCAAGACAAGTTAGCCATTGTCTCTTGAAGATCGGAGCCCTATTGTCTGTTAAATGTGGATTTTTCGTTACTTGTGGATTTTTTGTTAAATGTGCATTGCTTCAGTCCCTTTGATTACATAATTCAGAGGGAAATTATATAGTTGGATTGAACTAGCGACCAATGAGAGAGCAGCCATCTCCACCAGTCCGGTAAAACCCAATACCCTGAATGGAGAATTGAGTGGTATAAAAGGGTCTTGCTCCTGTCACCACAAGGAGAGTCTACATGACCTCAGCCTAGCAGCTATGGTTCCAGCTGGAGGATCACAGAACTGCTTCAAAATTCATTCTACAGGATTGCAGCCTAGGATCCATAGTTCCAGGTGAAGGATCACACACCTTCTTCACCACTCAACACTGAGCCCATGAATTTGCTTGAAGAAACCAGGCTGGGACTACTTGGTCATCTGACTACATATCTTTCTGTGCTTTGTCAGCTCCCTAAGCTTTCCGTTATCTCCTGTCAGTGGGTGCCCTCCAAAAGCGGGGTGCTGCTGGCTGGAATAGTTGCTCATGAAAACCGTGATGTCACAATGATTCTAATCCCTGGCGAGTCAGCGGAAGAGTGAGACTCTGTCGCTAGTACCATCTTGTTGGTGACCAATAAAGTTTCACCAATGAGTGGTTCCCGCACCCTGTGTTGTCTGAGTAGTATTCTGTACACAGGGAAGGAGTACGAGCATTCAGTGGGATGAGCCCTGGTCTGCGCAGTCTTTCTGAAGACAACCAGGGCAGCGGGCGAGACCCTCATTGACCCCAGTGTCTAGATACATAGATAATAGCTAGATAGACAGACAACAGGTAACTGACCTCTTTCCACTTCTCTCTTCTCGGACATTTTGCCCTCACTCTTCTGGGCTCTCGTCACGTTCTGTGTTTTCTGCAGATTGTGACTTTGTTAGGCTTTTCCTCATGTAGATGGTGACATCTAGTGGTGGGTTTGTAGAATGCGGCACTGAGGATCCACACGTGGAGATTCCTATTTTCTTATACATGCTGTCTTGTTGTCTCCTGTCGGTGGCTGACAGGTGTGTCGTCTTTTGGGGTCTAACAGAAAGTAGTAGATAGGGATGTTAAACCGCGCCACTGACTCAGCCGATCCAGGAGATTAATGGATAGGTGTTGCTTTAATTCATTACACAGATCAGGTCAACGCGTTTCGGGAGTCGCAGCTCCCTTCATCAGGACAGTCTGGCAAGCAAAACACATGATGTGTTTTGCTTGCCAGACTGTCCTGATGAAGGGAGCTGCGACTCCCGAAACGCGTTGACCTGATCTGTGTAATGAATTAAAGCAACACCTATCCATTAATCTCCTGGATCGGCTGAGTCAGTGGCGCGGTTTAACATCCCTATCTACTACTTTCTGTTATCTGCTAACCTTGGGTCCGCTGCCGTGGCTTGGATACTTTTATATGCTGGTATAGGCGTTGTGACTTTCACAACCCCTATAGGTGAGTAAGACCACCCTCCTTGATTTTCCCCAATTGTCTGGGGTAAGACCCTATTGCGCTTTCTTTCCACAGTTTTTTCTCTGACTGATTCGGGTCTTTTGGGGTCTGGCTTCTCCTGCTCGAGAGCTGCCATCCTGGGGCCGTGTACAGTAAGATGGAGAATATTGTAAGGAGTCTGGAGCAATACACAGTTTATCACACGAGGAAATCTAAACAGAACTCAGTGGGAAAGCTCCACCAACCTGTAGCACAAATGTGTGTATAAAGTCTGATGATGAAGGCAGAAAATGAAGGGCGCACAGTGAGACAAACCGAAAGACAAAGAGCAAATGAAATGGGAGAAGGAAGGAATGGTGCCTCATAAATATGTACAAGGCAGGAAAGGGCATGAAATGGATGTATGTGACATAGGAGCATGCACGGTGACTACAAGGCAAGATTCGTGCATGAATTATGAAGTACATCCATTTACATCAAGGATAATGTCAGAGGGTAATCACTGCACAAACCCGAGTGTGACCGCTCGACTGGAATGGTGCCAGACCCGACGCGCGTTTCTGTGCAATGTCTTCATCTGGGAGTGGCGTCATCTGGCCACAGAGAGCAATTTACCGCAATAAGTTCTCAGCCTCCATTGTCCTGTACTAAAAATGATCTCCCCCATTATCAACCAGACCTATCAGACTGAGGCAAATCGACAATTAGGAGATAAAGCAATCTACAGGTAATGAGCCTATAATCATCCTTCATGATGGATCTACAGAAAACCTTTCATATGACTTACTACAATGGGTTATCACTGAAGATCTGAAGATATTGCCAGTGGTGGAGCCTACGGCACCTGCTCAGTACTGACTGCCAAGGTTCACAAGTATTCTGACCCCTCGGTAGACCGATCATCTCAGGGAATGAAACCTTAAATATATTGACTCTCAGCTGAGACCAGTATTAAATGACTATCATCCTATATCCAAGAGACAGGTGATTACGACACAGATTAGATGGCCTCCGTATAGGTGACTGTCACCATCAGACTGCTCTCTAGCGCCCCCTTCTCGGCAGGTCAATTTTGGAACTGCCAGACAATAAGTAAATGATGCTGCTGAGCTACTATTATGCCAAATATTGAATGATTCCCTGCAAGGGTAATGTATATATCAACAATTCCCGCTAATGGAATATATATATAGGTATAGGTACCTTGGTATCCTTGCCAGTAGCACCCCAATAATCCTATGCAAAAATAATTTCGCTGCCACCACCTAAACGTTACAGATAATTTCAGATAGCATAAGGCTCTTTGGGTTCAGGGATCGTATATAGAGCAAGAGGAAAGAAGCTATTAAATGTTATATACTTAATCCAAAAGAATAGGAAGTGTTTATAAAAAATGTACACTATGTTACAAAAGGGAAACAATACAAATATTATATAGACTGAGGTCTCAAACCCAGCTGGGTATATGGGCCGCATATAGGAAAAAAAATAATTTGGGGGGGCTGTATTCTTTTTAGAGCCAAGTGACGTTTTTAGTGCTATTTGTGTCTCCTTACAACTATGGATCACTGTTTTTGAACAGATTTTGCTTGTTTATTATAACAAAAATGCACTTTTTTTGTTTATATATAAAAAGCATTTTTAATGGTGAAAAAAAATCATGCTTTATTTTTATTTTATTTTACCATTTTGTCTCCTTGTAAATAATGTTACAATTAGCACCATGTAGTAATTTTGGCCAACATCTTTTTCATCCTGGTCCTCATCTTTTAATAATTTACCCCATCCTGTTCCCCTTCTTGTAGAAAACTGCCCCATCCTGTAGTAATGTGCCCATCCTGGTCTCCATCCTATAGTAATGTGCCCCATCCTGTAGTAATGTGCCCATCCTATTATAAAGTGCCCATCCTTGTCTCCTGGTAGTAATGTGCTCATCCTGGTCCCCTGAAGTAATGTGCCCCATCCTTGTCCCCATCCTGCAGTAATGTGCCCCATCCTTGTCCCCATCCTGCAGTAATGTGCCCATCATTGTCCCCCTTTAACAAATGTGCCAACGCTGGTGCTCTTCTTGTAATAATATAATAGAAATTTCTGGCACACGTAAAAATGAGAGAAAATAGTAGTTTATTATGTGATTTCTGCAAAACGTCACACTGTCAGTTTGCCAACGTTTTGGCTCTTATATTCAGAGCCTTCGTCTAGGCAAAATAATCTTGAGGTTGACTGTGAGAGGGTTTGCAGAAATATGCAGGTCACCTGGCCGCCACACAGCCAACACACAGGACATTCCTCCCAGGCTCCAGCACATTACCATTTGCCTCCACATTTTGCCTCCCTGCAGCCCTGTCATTATTGCTGCTTCCCTGCCTAGTAATAAGGCTCTCATACTGTTGTTGGAGGGTGCATACTGCTGTTGGAGGGTGCATACTGCTGTTGGAGGGTGCATACTGTTGTTGGAGGGTGCATACTGTTGTTGGAGGGTGCATACTGTTGTTGGAGGGTGCATACTGCTGTTGGAGGGTGCATACTGTTGTTGGAGGGTGCATACTGCTGTTGGAGGGTGCATACTGCTGTTGGAGGGTGCATACTGTTGTTGGAGGGTGCATACTGTTGTTGGAGGGTGCATACTGTTGTTGGAGGGTGCATACTGCTGTTGGAGGGTGCATACTGTTGTTGGAGGGTGCATACTGCTGTTGGAGGCTGAATACTGCTGTTGGAGGGTGCATACTGTTGTTGGAGGGTGCATACTGCTGTTGGAGGGTGCATACTGTTGTTGGAGGGTGTATACTGCTGTTGGAGGGTGCATACTGCTGTTGGAGGGTGCATACTGCTGTTGGAGGGTGCATACTGTTGTTGGAGGGTGCATACTGCTGTTGGAGGGTGCATACTGTTGTTGGAGGTTGCATACTGCTGTTGGAGGGTGCATACTGTTGTTGGAGGGTGTATACTGCTGTTGGAGGGTGCATACTGTTGTTGGAGGGTGCATACTGCTGTTGGAGGGTGCATACTGTTGTTGGAGGGTGCATACTGCTGTTGGAGGGTGCATACTGTTGTTGGAGGGTGCATACTGTTGTTGGAGGGTGCATACTTCTGTTGGAGGGTGCATACTGTTGTTGGAGGGTGCATACTGCTGTTGGAGGGTGCATACTGTTGTTGGAGGGTGCATACTGCTGTTGGAGGGTGCATACTGCTGTTGGAGGGTGCATACTGTTGTTGGAGGGTGCATACTGTTGTTGGAGGGTGCATACTGCTGTTGGAGGGTGCATACTGTTGTTGGAGGGTGCATACTGTTGTTGGAGGGTGCATACTGCTGTTGGAGGGTGCATACTGCTGTTGGAGGGTGCATACTGCTGTTGGAGGGTGCATACTGTTGTTGGAGGGTGCATACTGCTGTTGGAGGGTGCATACTGTTGTTGGAGGGTGCATACTGCTGTTGGAGGGTGCATACTGTTGTTGGAGGGTGCATACTGCTGTTGGAGGGTGCATACTGCTGTTGGAGGGTGCATACTGTTGTTGGAGGGTGCAGACTGTTGTTGGAGGGTGCATACTGTTGTTCGAGGGTGCATACTGTTGTTGGAGGGTGCATACTGTTGTTGGAGGGTGCATACTGCTGTTGGAGGGTGCATACTGCTGTTGGAGGGTGCATACTGCTGTTGGAGGGTGCATACTGTTGTTGGAGGGTGCATACTGTTGTTGGAGGGTGCATACTGTTGTTGGAGGGTGCATACTGTTGTTGGAGGGTGCATACTGTTGTTGGAGGGTGCATACTGCTGTTGGAGGGTGCATACTGTTGTTGGAGGGTGCATACTGTTGTTGGAGGGTGCATACTGTTGTTGGAGGGTGCATACTGCTGTTGGAGGGTGCATACTGTTGTTCGAGATGTGCACAAGTTGCACGTTTGGAAGCCCAGATCCTGGATGTAAATGAGCAGCTGGCAACTCTGAGATGCATTAGCAATATGGAAAGGAGTTTGCTGCTCACTGAGCAGCAGCTTGCTGGGTCAGATGTGGGGGAGGATCGTAGTAGGGAGCGGCAGGACGGTGAGGTAGGTAGCTGGGTGACAGTTAGAAAGGGGGGTAAAGGGAAAAGTGCTAGGAAGGCTAGTCGGAAGTTAGGAAGGCTTGGCAGATTGCACAATACCCTGTGATGACCTGATAGGCCAGGGCGTCACACTTACCCCTTGAACGGTGCCCACTGATCCTTGGCCATGTGGTGCTGCAAGCAAACCCTTTCAAAGGTCAGCAAAAATTAGTCCAAGTCTCCATTTTGTCCAGTACTAGGAAGCAGGGTCAGACTGGGGTGTCTGGGGCCTACCAGGGGAAATAACTCTAGGGGCCCACCACCCTACAGCTACAGGCAAATATCTATTAGCTGCTATGCCTGTTATAGTTTAGCGCTGACTGTAAAGCACAGGCGGCTCCTGCACATCTCCTGTGCACAATAACTGATGTATAATTACAGTAATTTGCAGTAATGGGATCTTTGGTGACAAGTTATCACTGATCCACAGGGTAGGTTGGTGATAACTTATTGATCAGTGGAACCAGACCGGTGGAGACCGCACCGATCGGAAGAATGAGGAACTTTTATCCCTGACAGGGCACTTATATGCCCATTATACAATGCAGCAGCAGGTTGGATGTGTGACCGCAGCTCCATTCATCCTCTGTGGGGTGGGATGTGTGACCGCAGCCCCATTCATCGTCTGTGGGGTGGGATGTGTGACCGCAGCTCCATTCATCCTCTGTGGGGTGGGATGTGTGACCGCAGCTCCATTCATCCTCTGTGGGGTGAAATGTGTGACCGCAGCTCCATTCACCCTCTGTGGGGTGGGATGTGTGACCGCAGCTCCATTCATCCTCTGTGGGGTGGGATGTGTGACTGCAGCTCCATTCATCCTCTGTAGGGTGGGATGTGTGACCGCAGCTCCATTCATCCTCTGAGGGGTGGGATGTGTGACCACAGTTCCATTCATCCTCTGTCGGGTGGGGTGTGTGACCGCAGCTCCATTCATCCTCTGTGGGGTGGGGTGTGTGACCGCAGCTCCATTCATCCATCTGTAGGGTGGGATGTGTGACCGCAGCTCCATTCATCCTCTGTAGGGTGGGATGTGTGACCGCAGCTCCATTCATCCTCTGTCGGGTGAGGTGTGTGACCGCAGCTCCATTCATCCTCTGTGGGGTGGGATGTGTGACCGCAGCTCCATTCATCCTCTGTGGGGTGGGATGTGTGACCGCAGCTCCATTCACCCTCTGTGGCGTGGGATGTGTGACCGCAGCTCCATTCATCTTCTGTGGGGTGGGATGTATGACCGCAGCTCCATTCATCCTCTGTGGGGTGGGATGTGTGACCACAGCTCCATTCATCCTCTGTGGGGTGGGATGTGTGACCGCAGCTCCATTCATCCTCTGTGGGGTGGGATGTGTGACCGCAGCTCCATTCATCCTCTGTGGGGTGGGATGTGTGACCACAGCTCCATTCACCCTCTGTGGGGTGGGATGTGTGACCGCATCTCCATTTATCCTCTGTGGGGTGGGGTGTGTGACCACAGCTCCGTTCATCCTCTGTGGCGTGGGATGTGTGACCGCAGCTCCATTCATCCTCTGTGGGCTGGGGTGTGTGACCGCAGCTCCATTCATCCTCTGTGGGGTGGGATGTGTAACCGCAGCTCCATTCATCCTCTGTGGGGTGGGATGTGTGACCGCAGCTCCATTCATCCTCTGTGGGGTGGGGTGTGTGACTGCAGCTCCATTCATCCTCTGTGGGGTGGAATGTCTGACTGCAGCTCCATTCATCCTCTGTGGGGTGGGATGTGTGACTGCAGCTCCATTCATCCTCTGTGGGCTGGGGTGTGTGACCGCAGCTCCATTCATCCTCTGTGAGGTGGGATGTGTGACCGCAGCTCCATTCATCCTCTGTGGGCTGGGGTGTGTGACCGCAGCTCCATTCACCTCTGTGGGGTGGGATGTGTGACCGCAGCTCCATTCATCCTCTGTGGGGTGGGATGTGTGACCGCAGCTCCATTCATCCTCTGTGGGGTGGGATGTGTGACCGCAGCTCCATTCATCCTTTGTGGGGTGGGATGTGTGACCGCAGCTCCATTCATCCTCTGTGGGGTGGGATGTGTGACCGCAGCCCCATTCTTCCTCTGTGGGGTGGGATGTGTGACCGCAGCTCCATTCATCCTCTGTGGCGTTGGATGTATGACCGCAGCTCCATTCATCTTCTGTGGGGTGGGATGTGTGACCGCAGTTTCATTCATCCTCTGTGGGGTGGGATGTGTGACCGCAGCTCTATTCATCCTCTGTGGGGTGGGATGTGTGACCGCAGCTCCAGTCATCCTCTGTGGGGTGGGATGTGTGACCGCAGCTCCATTCATCCTCTGTGGGGTGGGGTGTGTGACCGCAGCTCCATTCATCCTCTGTGGGCTGGGGTGTGTGACCGCAGCTCCATTCATCCTCTGTGGGGTGGGATGTGTGACCGCAGCTCCATTTATCTTCTGTGGGGTGGGATGTGTGACCGCAGTTCCATTCACCCTCTGTGGGCTGGGGTGTGTGGCCGCTGTTCCAGTCATCCTCTGTGGGGTGGGATGTGTGACTGCAGCTCCATTCATCCTCTGTGGGGTGGGATGTGTGACCGCAGCCCCATTCATCCTCTGTGGGCTGGGGTGTGTGACCGCAGCTCCATTCATCCTCTGTGGGGTGGGATGTGTGACCGGAGCTCCATTCATCCTCTGTGGGCTGGGGTGTGTGGCCGCAGCTCCATTCATCCTCTGTGGGGTGGGGTGTGTGACCACAGCTCTATTCATCCTCTGTGGGGTGGGATGTGTGACCGCAGCTCCATTCATCCTCTGTGGGCTGGGATGTGTGACCGCAGCTCCATTCATCCTCTGTGGGCTGGGATGTGTGACCGCAGCTCTATTCATCCTCTGTGGGGTGGGATGTGTGACCGCAGCTCCATTCATCCTCTGTGGGCTGGGATGTGTGACCGCAGCTCCATTCATCCTCTGTGGGGTGGGACGTGTGACCGCAGCTCCATTCACCCTCTGTGGGGTGGGATGTGTGACCGCAGCTCCATTTATCCTCTGTGGGGTGGGATGTGTGACCGCAGCTCCATTCACCCTCTGTGGGGTGGGGTGTGTGACCGCAGCTCCATTCACCCTCTGTGGGGTAGGATGTATGACCACAGCTCCATTCATCCTCTGTGGGGTGGGATGTGTGACCACAGCTCCATTCATCCTCTGTGGGCTGGGGTGTGTGACCGCAGCTCCATTCATCCTCTGTGGGGTGGGATGTGTGACTGCAGCTCCATTTATCCTCTGTGGGGTGGGATGTGTGACCGCAGCTCCATTCATCCTCTGTGGGCTGGGATGTGTGACCGCAGTTCTATTCATCCTCTGTGGGGTGGGATGTGTGACCGCAGCTCCATTCATCCTCTGTGGGGTGGGACGTGTGACCGCAGCTCCATTCACCCTCTGTGGGGTGGGATGTGTGACCGCAGCTCCATTTATCCTCTGTGGGGTGGGATGTGTGACCGCAGCTCCATTCATCCTCTGTGGGGTGGGATGTGTGACCGCAGCTCCATTCATCCTCTGTGGGGTGGGATGTGTGACCGCAGCTCCATTCATCCTCTGTGGGGTGGGATGTGTGACCGCAGCCCCATTCTTCCTCTGTGGGGTGGGATGTGTGACCGCAGCTCCATTCATCCTCTGTGGCGTTGGATGTGTGACCGCAGCTCCATTCATCTTCTGTGGGGTGGGATGTGTGACCGCAGTTCCATTCATCCTCTGTGGGGTGGGATGTGTGACCGCAGCTCCATTCATCCTCTGTGGGGTGGGATGTGTGACCGCAGCTCCAGTCATCCTCTGTGGGGTGGGATGTGTGACCGCAGCTCCATTCATCCTCTGTGGGGTGGGGTGTGTGACCGCAGCTCCATTCATCCTCTGTGGGCTGGGGTGTGTGACCGCAGCTCCATTCATCCTCTGTGTGGTGGGATGTGTGACCGCAGCTCCATTTATCTTCTGTGGGGTGGGATGTGTGACCGCAGTTCCATTCACCCTCTGTGGGCTGGGGTGTGTGGCCGCAGTTCCAGTCATCCTCTGTGGGGTGGGATGTGTGACTGCAGCTCCATTCATCCTCTGTGGGGTGGGATGTGTGACCGCAGCCCCATTCATCCTCTGTGGGCTGGGGTGTGTGACCGCAGCTCCATTCATCCTCTGTGGGCTGGGATGTGTGACCGCAGCTCTATTCATCCTCTGTGGGGTGGGATGTGTGACCGCAGCTCCATTCATCCTCTGTGGGCTGGGATGTGTGACCGCAGCTCCATTCATCCTCTGTGGGGTGGGACGTGTGACCGCAGCTCCATTCACCCTCTGTGGGGTGGGATGTGTGACCGCAGCTCCATTTATCCTCTGTGGGGTGGGATGTGTGACCGCAGCTCCATTCACCCTCTGTGGGGTGGGGTGTGTGACCGCAGCTCCATTCACCCTCTGTGGGGTAGGATGTATGACCACAGCTCCATTCATCCTCTGTGGGGTGGGATGTGTGACCACAGCTCCATTCATCCTCTGTGGGCTGGGGTGTGTGACCGCAGCTCCATTCATCCTCTGTGGGGTGGGATGTGTGACTGCAGCTCCATTTATCCTCTGTGGGGTGGGATGTGTGACCGCAGCTCCATTCATCCTCTGTGGGCTGGGATGTGTGACCGCAGTTCTATTCATCCTCTGTGGGGTGGGATGTGTGACCGCAGCTCCATTCATCCTCTGTGGGGTGGGACGTGTGACCGCAGCTCCATTCACCCTCTGTGGGGTGGGATGTGTGACCGCAGCTCCATTTATCCTCTGTGGGGTGGGATGTGTGACCGCAGCTCCATTCATCCTCTGTGGGGTGGGATGTGTGACCGCAGCTCCATTCATCCTCTGTGGGGTGGGATGTGTGACCGCAGCTCCATTCATCCTCTGTGGGGTGGGATGTGTGACCGCAGCCCCATTCTTCCTCTGTGGGGTGGGATGTGTGACCGCAGCTCCATTCATCCTCTGTGGCGTTGGATGTGTGACCGCAGCTCCATTCATCTTCTGTGGGGTGGGATGTGTGACCGCAGTTCCATTCATCCTCTGTGGGGTGGGATGTGTGACCGCAGCTCCATTCATCCTCTGTGGGGTGGGATGTGTGACCGCAGCTCCAGTCATCCTCTGTGGGGTGGGATGTGTGACCGCAGCTCCATTCATCCTCTGTGGGGTGGGGTGTGTGACCGCAGCCCCATTCATCCTCTGTGGGCTGGGGTGTGTGACCGCAGCTCCATTCATCCTCTGTGGGGTGGGATGTGTGACCGGAGCTCCATTCATCCTCTGTGGGCTGGGGTGTGTGGCCGCAGCTCCATTCATCCTCTGTGGGGTGGGGTGTGTGACCACAGCTCTATTCATCCTCTGTGGGGTGGGATGTGTGACCGCAGCTCCATTCATCCTCTGTGGGCTGGGATGTGTGACCGCAGCTCCATTCATCCTCTGTGGGCTGGGATGTGTGACCGCAGCTCTATTCATCCTCTGTGGGGTGGGATGTGTGACCGCAGCTCCATTCATCCTCTGTGGGCTGGGATGTGTGACCGCAGCTCCATTCATCCTCTGTGGGGTGGGACGTGTGACCGCAGCTCCATTCACTTTCTGTGGGGTGGGATGTGTGACCGCAGCTCTATTTATCCTCTGTGGGGTGGGATGTGTGACCGCAGCTCCATTCACCCTCTGTGGGGTGGGGTGTGTGACCGCAGCTCCATTCACCATCTGTGGGGTAGGATGTATGACCACAGCTCCATTCATCCTCTGTGGGGTGGGATGTGTGACCACAGCTCCATTCATCCTCTGTGGGCTGGGGTGTGTGACCGCAGCTCCATTCATCCTCTGTGGGGTGGGATGTGTGACTGCAGCTCCATTTATCCTCTGTGGGGTGGGATGTGTGACCGCAGCTCCATTCATCCTCTGTGGGCTGGGATGTGTGACCGCAGCTCTATTCATCCTCTGTGGGGTGGGATGTGTGACCGCAGCTCCATTCATCCTCTGTGGGGTGGGACGTGTGACCGCAGATCCATTCACCCTCTGTGGGGTGGGATGTGTGACTTCAGCTCCATTTATCCTCTGTGGGGTGGGATGTGTGACCGCAGCTCCATTCACCCTCTGTGGGGTGGGGTGTGTGACCGCAGCTCCATTCACCCTCTGTGGGGTAGGATGTATGACCACAGCTCCATTCATCCTCTGTGGGGTGGGATGTGTGACCACAGCTCCATTCATCCTCTGTGGGCTGGGGTGTGTGACCGCAGCTCCATTCATCCTCTGTGGGGTGGGATGTGTGACTGCAGCTCCATTTATCCTCTGTGGGGTGGGACGTGTGACCGCAGCTCCAGTCATCCTCTGTAGGGTGGGATATGTGACCGCAGCTCCAGTCATCCTCTGTGGGGTGGGATGTGTGACCGCAGCTCCATTTATCCTCTGTGGGGTGGGATGTGTGACCGCAGCTCCATTCAGCCTCTGTGGAGCAGTCAGATAAAAACAAGCACAGCGCTCGCAGCCACTGAGGAATGAATGGATCCGGGGTCGGGTCACACATGAGCTTGTGTAATGGGGATAAAAGTTGCACATTTTGCCGATCAGTTCGGGTCCCAGCAATCAGAGCCCACTGATGAATAAGTTATCACATGCTTAGGCCACGTTCACACTTTCACTATTTGGTCAGTGTCTTACATCAGTATTTGTAGCCAAAATCAGGAGTGGGTGAAAAATGCAGAAGCGGCGCCCGTCTTTCTGTTATACTTTTCTCTCATTTTACAATTCCTGGTTTTGGCTTGAAATACTGAGGTAAAAAACTCACAATTACTGTGTGCACGTGGCCTTAGTAAAGGAGATTACTTGTTTTCACTGGAGAACCTCTGTAAGTGCATATTTGCTGCAGTGCAATAGTCACAGGACAGCGAGGGGTTAAGCATTCAAGTATTTAAACTATTGGAAATAAAGAATCTTCCCCATATTGATAGAGAGAAAAAGTGACCTCCAGACACAACACAATCCACTATGCCAAGACCACCACATACAAGGGGGAAATACCGCCACACCGTGACCAGATAACATATTATCAATACATAGTGATGAAACACAACCACATACAAGAGAGTAATACCGCCACACCGTGACCAGATAACATATTACCACCACATAGTGATGAAACACAACCACATACAACAGAGTAATACCGCCACACCGTGACCAGATAACATATTATCAATACATAGTGATGAAACACAACCACATACAAGAGAGTAATACCGCCACACCGTGACCAGATAACATATTACCACCACATAGTGATGAAACACAACCACATACAACAGAGTAATACCGCCACACCGTGACCAGATAACATATTACCACCACATAGTGATGAAACACAACCACATACAACAGAGTAATACCGCCACACCGTGACCAGATAACATATTATCAATACATAGTGATGAAACACAACCACATACAACAGAGTAATACCGCCACACCGTGACCAGATAACATATTGGGTTGTACAGGTTGTTTTCTCATCAATCCTCCGAGTCGATGGCCATGGTGTCAGAAGATGGAATAGGATACTAGAGGTGAACAACTGGCTACGACGATGGTGCAGGCAGCAAGGATTTGGATTCTTGGACCATGGAGTGAATTACCTCTACCATGGACTTCTCGCAAGAGACGGGATACACCTCACGAAACCTGGGAAACACACGTTCGCCAGAAGGCTTGCCACACTCATCAGGAGGGCTTTACACCAGAAGAAGAGGGGATGGGAGAAAAAACAGCAAGAACATGCAGCAGAAGGACAAACTAATCAAGGCCACTAGATGCCGTAAAGAGGACCCAAGACAGGGTACTAAGAAGGAAGCTGAGAAAAGGGGAGCAAAACTTCTGTCCTGCATGCTGACCAATGCAAGAAGCCTGACCAATAAGATGGAGGAACTGGAGCTGGTAATGTATGAGGAGAAATACGACATATAGGAATAACTGAGACATGGTTAGATGATAGTTATTACTGGGCGGCTAACCTGCAAGGATATGAATTGTTTAGGAGGGATCGTAAAAACAGGAAAGGGGGTGGAGTCTGTCTATATATAAAGTCCAGGGGTGGAGTCTGACATTTATATAGTCCAGGGGGTGGAGTCTGTCTATATATAAAGTCCAGGGGGTGGAGTCTGTCTATATATAAAGTCCAGGGGGTGGAGTCTGACATATATAGTCCAGGGGGTGGAGTCTGTCTATATATAAAGTACAGGGGGTGGAGTCTGTCTATATATAAAGTCCAGGGGGTGGAGTCTGTCTATATATATATATAAAGTCCAGTTTAAAGCCCAGACTAAGAGAAGATATTCAAGAGGGAAATGAAGAGGTGGAGTCTCTATGGGTGGAGATACAAGGAGGGAAAACTAATAAAATCCTCATAGGGGTTTGTTATAAGCCACCAAATATAACAGAAACCACTGAAAATGTATTATTGAAACAAATAGACAAAGCAGCAAATCACAATGAGGTGATTATTATGGGGGACTTCAACTACCCCGATATAGACTGGGAAACTGAAACCTGCGTATCTCAGAAAGGAAACCGGCTTCTGTCAGTAACTAAGGATAATTATCTGTCCCAACTTGTGCCGGGCCCAACTAGAGGGACAGCCCTTCTGGAGGCCGGATAGAGGGACAGCCCTTCTGGAGGCCGGATAGAGGGACAGCCCTTCTGGAGGCCGGATAGAGGGACAGCCCTTCTGGAGGCCGGATAGAGGGACAGCCCTTCTGGAGGCCGGATAGAGGGACAGCCCTTCTGGAGGCCGGATAGAGGGACAGCCCTTCTGGAGGCCGGATAGAGGGACAGCCCTTCTGGAGGCCAGATAGAGGGACAGCCCTTCTGGAGGCCGGATAGAGGGACAGCCCTTCTGGAGACCGGATAGAGGGACAGCCCTTCTGGAGGCCGGATAGAGGGACAGCCCTTCTGGAGGCCGAATAGAGGGACAGCCCTTCTGGAGGCCAGATAGAGGGACAGCCCTTCTGGAGGCCGGATACAGGGACAGCCCTTCTGGAGGCCGGATAGAGGGACAGCCCTTCTGGAGGCCGGATAGAGGGACAGCCCTTCTGGAGGCCGGATAGAGGGACAGCCCTTCTGGAGGCCGGATAGAGGGACAGCCCTTCTGGAGGCCGGATAGAGGGACAGCCCTTCTGGAGGCCAGATAGAGGGACATCCCTTCTGGAGGCCGGAGAGAGGGAAAGAAATTCTGGAGGCCGGATAGAGGGACAGCCCTTCTGGAGGCCGGATAGAGGGACAGCCCTTCTGGAGGCCGGATAGAGGGACAGCCCTTCTGGAGGCTGGATAGAGGGACAGTCCTTCTGGAGGCCGGATAGAGGGACAGCCCTTCTGGAGGCCAGATAGAGGGACAGCCCTTCTGGAGGCCAGATAGAGGGACAGCCCTTCTGGAGGCCGAATAGAGGGACAGCCATTCTGGAGGCCAGATAGAGGGACAGCCCTTCTGGAGGCCGGATAGAGGGAAAGAAATTCTGGAGGCCAGATAGAGGGACAGCCCTTCTGGAGGCCGGATAGAGGGACAGCCCTTCTGGAGGCCAGATAGAGGGACAGCCCTTCTGGAGGCCGAATAGAGGGACAGCCATTCTGGAGGCCGGATAGAGGGACAGCCTTTCTGGAGGCCGGATAGAGGGACAGCCCTTCTGGAGGCCGGATAGAGGGACAGCCCTTCTGGAGGCCGGATAGAGGGACAGCCCTTCTGGAGGCCGGATAGAGGGACAGCCCTTCTGGAGGCCGGATAGAGGGACAGCCCTTCTGGAAGCCGGATAGAGGGACAGCCCTTCTGGAGGCCGGATAGAGGGACAGCCCTTCTGGAGGCCAGATAGAGGGGCAGCCCTTCTGGAGGCCGGATAGAGGGACATGCCTTCTGGAGGCCGGATAGAGGGACAGCCCTTCTGGAGGCCGGATAGAGGGACATCCCTTCTGAAGGCCGGATAGAGGGACAGCCCTTCTGAAGGCCGGATAGAGGGACAGCCCTTCTGGAGGCCGCATAGAGGGACAGCCCTTCTGGAGACCGGATAGAGGGACAGCCCTTCTGGAGGCCGGATAGAGGGACAGCCCTTCTGGAGGCCGGATAGAGGGACAGCCCTTCTGGAGGCCGGATAGAGGGACAGCCCTTCTGGAGGCCGGATAGAGGGACAGCCCTTCTGGAGGCCGGATAGAGGGACAACCCTTCTGGAGGCCGGATAGAGGGACAGCCCTTCTGGAGGCCGGATAGAGGGACAGCCCTTCTGGAGGCCGGATAGAGGTACAGCCCTTCTGGAGGCCGGATAGAGGGACAGCCCTTCTGGAGGCTGGATAGAGGGACAGCCCTTCTGGAGGCCGGATAGAGGGACAGCCCTTCTGGAGGCCAGATAGAGGGACAGCCCTTCTGGAGGCCAGATAGAGGGACAGCCCTTCTGGAGGCCGAATAGAGGGACAGCCATTCTGGAGGCCAGATAGAGGGACAGCCCTTCTGGAGGCCGGATAGAGGGAAAGAAATTCTGGAGGCCAGATAGAGGGACAGCCCTTCTGGAGGCCGGATAGAGGGACAGCCCTTCTGGAGGCCAGATAGAGGGACAGCCCTTCTGGAGGCCGAATAGAGGGACAGCCATTCTGGAGGCCGGATAGAGGGACAGCCCTTCTGGAGGCCGGATAGAGGGACAGCCCTTCTGGAAGCCGGATAGAGGGACAGCCCTTCTGGAGGCCGGATAGAGGGACAGCCCTTCTGGAGGCCAGATAGAGGGGCAGCCCTTCTGGAGGCCGGATAGAGGGACATGCCTTCTGGAGGCCGGATAGAGGGACAGCCCTTCTGGAGGCCGGATAGAGGGACATCCCTTCTGAAGGCCGGATAGAGGGACAGCCCTTCTGAAGGCCGGATAGAGGGACAGCCCTTCTGGAGGCCGCATAGAGGGACAGCCCTTCTGGAGGCCGGATAGAGGGACAGCCCTTCTGGAGGCCGGATAGAGGGACAGCCCTTCTGGAGGCCGGATAGAGGGACAGCCCTTCTGGAGGCCGGATAGAGGGACAGCCCTTCTGGAGGCCGGATAGAGGGACAGCCCTTCTGGGGGCCGGATAGAGAGACAGCCCTTCTGGAGGCCGGATAGAGGGACAGCCCTTCTGGAGGCTGGATAGAGGGACAGCCCTTCTGGAGGCCGGATAGAGGGACAGCCCTTCTGGAGGCCGCATAGAGGGACAGCCCTTCTGGAGGCCGGATAGAGGGACAGCCCTTCTGGAGGCCGGATAGAGGGACAGCCCTTCTGGAGGCCGGATAGAGGGGCAGCCCTTCTGGAGGCTGGATAGAGGGACAGCCCTTCTGGAGGCCGGATAGAGGGACAGCCCTTCTGGAGGCCGGATAGAGGGACAGCCCTTCTGGAGGCTGGATAGAGGGACAGCCCTTCTGGAGGCCGGATAGAGGGACAGCCCTTCTGGTGGCCGGATAGAGGGACAGCCCTTCTGGAGGCCGGATAGAGGGACAGCCCTACTGGAGGCCGGATAGAGGAACAACCCTTCTGGAGGCCGGATAGAGGGACAGCCCTTCTGGAGGCCGGATAGAGGGACAGCCCTTCTGGAGGCCGGATAGAGGGACAGCCCTTCTGGACTTAATTTTAAGCAACAGGCCAGATAGAATAACAGACGTACGAGTGGATGGGCACCTCGGGAATAGTGACCACAATATAATACAATTCCACTTGTCCTTTAGTAAGGTGCCTTGGAGGGGGGTTACAAAAACGCTGAATTTCAGGAAAGCAAAGTTTGATCAGCTTAGAGAAGACCTTCGCCAAATTGATTGGGACAATGCCCTCAAAAATGGGAGCACAGAAAATAAGTGGGAGATTTTTAAATCGGTATTAAACCCCCACTGCGGGCTAGCCATACCATACGGAAATAAAAGGGCTAGGAACAGGAGAAAACCAATGTGGCTAAATAAGGATGTAAAAGGGGCAATGAATAATAAGAAAAAGGCATTTAAAAAGCTAAAACAAGAAGGCAGCGAGGAAGCATTAAAAATATATAGAGAAAAAAATAAAATGTGTAAAAAACAAATACATTTAGCAAAAGTAGAAACTGAGAGACTCATTGCTAAGGAAAGCAAAACAAATCCCAAACTATTCTTTATTATATAAACAGAAAAAAGATTAAAATTGATGGTGTTGGCCCTTTAAAGAATAATGAGGGTAAAATCATAGAAAGCGATGTGGGAAAAGCAAATGTTTTAAATACTTTTTTCTCAACTGTGTTCACACAGGAAAAGCATATGCCACGGGAAATGCAGAGTGATGAACGCTTCATTAAGTATGACCTGCCTAACCCAGGAAGAAGTGCAGACCCGACTTAGTAACATTAACACTGACCAATCACCAGGCCCTGATGGCATTCACCCTCGGGTATTAAGGGAGTTAAGTAATGTTATAGACAGGCCTCTATTCCTTATATTTAAAGACTCTATAGAAACTGGGTCTGTTCCACTGGATTGGCGGCAAATGTGGTACCAATATTCAAAAAAGGGTGTAAAAGGGAGCCTGGAAACTATAGGCCGGTAAGCTTAACATCTGTTGTGGGTAAAATGTTTGAAGGGTTTTTAAGGGATACTATTATGGAATGTCTCAATGTTAATAATTGTTTAACTCCATATCAGCATAGATTTATGAAGGATCGCTCCTGTCACACTAACCTGATCAGCTTCTATGAGGATGTAAGCTCTCACATGGACCGAGGAGAATCATTGGATGTCATTTATCTCGACTTCAGTAAAGCATTTGACACTGTCCCACATAAAAGACTGCTAAGTAAAATGAGAAAGCTTGGGCTCGGGGAAAATGTGTGTAGATGGGTAGGTAGCTGACTTAGTGATAGAAAACAAAGAGTGGTTATTAATGGTGCATACTCAGATTGGGCCAGGGTTACTAGTGGGGTGCCACAGGGGTCTGTACTGGGCCCTCTACTATTTAATATATTTATTAATGATCTGGTGGATGGTTTACAGAGTAAAATATCAGTATTTGCAGATGATACAAAACTATGTAAGGTAGTTAACACAAAGGAGGACAGTTTGCAACTACAGATGGATTTGAGTAAATTGGAGAATTGGGCTGAAAAATGGCAAATGAGGTGTAATACAGATAAGTGTAAGGTTATGCACATGGGAAGGAGAAACAGATGCTACGATTACTTACTAAATGGGAAACTGCTGGGGAAATCAGACATGGAAAAAGACTTAGGCATCTTAGTGAATAAGAATCTAAATTGGAGTGCCCAGTGTCAGGCAGCAGCCACCAAAGCAAATAGGGTGATGGGATGCATTAGAAGAGGTCTGGGGGCACGAGATGAAAACATCATTCTCCCTCTGTACAAATCCCTCGTCAGACCACACTTGGAGGATTGTGTGCAATTTTGGGCGCCAGTGCTCAAGAAAGACATTACTGAACTTGAAAGGGTTCAGAGGCGGGCTACTAAAATAATAAATGGAATGGGTGCATTACAATACACGGAAAGGTTATCAAAATTAGGTCTATTTACTCTAGAAAAGAGAAGACTTAGGGGAGACCTAATAAATATGTACAAATATATCAGAGGGCCATATAGAGATCTCTCCCATGATCTGTTTGTACCAAGGACTATGACAAGAACAAGGGAGCATTCTCTGCGATTGGAGGAAAGAAAATTCCTACATCAGCATAAAAGAGGGTTCTTCACGGTAAGAGCAGTGAGGCTCTGGAACTCTCTTCCTGAGGAAGTGGTGATGGCCACTCACTGAATGAATTTAAGAGAGGAATGGAGGCTTTTCTTGATAGCAAAAGTATAGAAGGTTATAAATAGCATAATCTTACAGGTAGATAGAAGAGCGACCAAGATTATTAGAGGAATGGGTGGGCTGCAATACCAAGACAGGTTATTAAACTTGGGGTTATTTAGTTTGGAAAAACGAAGGCTTAGGGGGGATCTAATCACAATGTATAAATATATGAGGGGACAGTACAGAGACCTTTCCAAAGATCTCTTTACACCTAGGCCTGCGACTGGAACACGGGGGCATCCGCTACGTCTTGAGGAAAGAAGGTTTATTCATAATCACAGATGAGGATTCTTTACTGTACGAGCAGTGAGACTATGGAACTCTCTGCCGCATGATGTTGTAATGAGTGATCACTACTAACATTTAAGCAGAGCCTGGACGCCTTTCTTGAAAAATGTAATATTACCAGTTATGTATATTAGATTTTATGACAGGGTATTGATCCAGGGAACTAGTCTGATTGCCGGATGTGGACGAAGGAAGGACATTTTTTCCCCCATTGGAACTTGTTTGCCACATTGGGGTTTTTTTTTTACCTTCCTCTGGATCAACATGTTAGGATACGGGGTGAACTAGATGGACTTAGAGTCTCCCTTCAACCTTAAAACTATGAAACTATTACCAATACATAGTGATTAAACACAACCACATACAAGAGAGTAATACCGCCACACCATAATTAGACCACATAGTAACCAAATATTACCACATACAAGGGAGAAATACCACGATACTATGACCAGACTACTAAATAATGCTAAATACAAGAGACAAATACAACCAAACGATGAAAAGACCACATATTACTACTACACAGGGACTAGAAAGGAAGAAAGAAAACGACCAAAGTCCTGTACATTACAACCACATTTTTTATTGATAAGAGCAGGGAGATAGACACCACAGTGTACAATATAAAAACAATATCAAAAGAACAATGGATGCCCTTATAAATAATCACCATATAAGCAGAAAACCGCATAAGAAGCAGGTAACAATTATATCCTTAATTCACACCACACGATACTTGTAAATATGTAAATTCATATACCATATGGTAAAATTCATGTGCAAAAACTCAGTAATAGCATAGAGGAGTAATACATCAATTATTATAAAGGAGGGCAAACAGGCCATATATAGTGATGGATTAATATATAACAAAATAATCCCCTAAGAGGATTTAAATATTGATACAATGATCATAAACAACCATAAATCGAAGCCTGTAAGACTACATAGGGATTGCATATAACCAATCCAACCACTAGGTGTCAGTAAACCATAGATTGAGGCCTGTATAACTACATAGAGATTTCATATAATTAGCCCAACCACTAGGTGTCAGTGGTAGCCAACCCTCATAAGTCTCCAAAAGGATAAGATTTTAAAGATAATGATAGTACAATTATCTGCACATAAGAAAGGTCAAACAAGTCCAATCACGCCCTACGCGTGTTTCGGCAACGCCTTCATCCAGGGGCCGATATAACATGAATTGAGAGTAATCATGTGGGTAAATCAATCACCAATTATATATATATATACTACACAGTGACGAATACTACAATAAATGATCATGAATAAAAACCACAATACTAATAACATTAATATTACCATCAGTGGCATTATACACAGGAGCTCTGTATATAGTGTCAGTGTACAGCTAATACAGTGATCACAGATCTGTATATAGGTAACGCCCCCCCCCATCCCTGTGCCGTGTACCAATGCCCCCCCATCCTTGTGCAGTGTAGGAATGGGCCCCCATCCTTTAGTAATGTCCTCACTCCAGTCCCCTTCCTATCCCCTATTATGCCGTTGTTCGCACACACACGTTAGCATAAGTTCACACTGCGTTTTTTTGATGCTGCGTTTGTGCGTTTTTGCGGCAAAAAACACACAAAACCGCACCCGCGGCAAAAAATGCGGCAAAAATACGCATGTGTTTTTGCCGCGTTTTGCTGCGTTTTTGCTCATTGCGTTTTTATATCAGTGAACAATGCCATTAAAGATTGTTGACGGAAAAAGAAAAAAGGTCTGATGTCATTTCTTTCTTAAATATGTTCTTCATTCTCCACTAGTGTATGCAGGAGAGCAGACAGCTGCAGAACAAGGCTCAGCATACTCCCTCCAGGACTCTATGCTGGAGGGAGAGGCAGGGGGAGCAGAACTACAAGGCTCGGCATACTCCATCCACTAGTGTATGCAGGAGAGCAGACAACAGCAGCTGCAGAACTACAAGGCTCAGCATCCTCCATCCAGGACTGTATGCAGGAGTTTTTTGCCCCCCAAAAAAATGACGTGGGCTTCGCCATATTTTTGTATGCTAGCCAGGTACAGCAGGCAGGTACGGGCTGTCCCCAACCCCCAGCTGCCTATTTGTACCCGGCTGGGAACCAAAAATATAGGGAAGCCCTTTTTTTTCATTTAATGAATTTCATGAAATAATAAAAAAAAAATATGACGTGGGCTTCGCCCAATTTTTGTGTGCAGCCAGGTACAACTAGGCAGCTGGGGATTGGAATCCGCAGTGCAGGGTGCCCAAGCTCTCTGGCCACCCCCGCTGCGAATTGCAGTCCGCAGCCACCCCAGAAAATGGCGTTTTCATAGAAGCGCCATCTTATGGCGCTGTATCCAACTCTTCCAGCTGCCCTGATGCCGGGTGGCTTGCTGGGTAATAATAGGGTTAGGGCTAGCTGTATATTATCAACTGGCCCTAAGCCCAAAATTCATGGTGTCACGCCAATATTAGACATGGCCACCATGAATTTCTAGTAAAGATAAAAAAAACACAACACACAGAAAAATATTTTTATTAGAAAAAAAATACAAACACAATTAGTGACTCCATCTTTATTGATAGAAAGAACCCCCCTCTGCAGTAATCCTGGGTTAAGGGTCCCGCGCCGTCCAATTCGGATCCAATATCATCTGATCGGTTTGCTGGAAGGCAAAGCAATCAGATAATGTGTCAGGTTCAAGGGCCTGAATCACATGACACATCAGCTGATTGCATAAAAGCTGTTTATACAATCAGATGATGCATTAGTGGAAAAAAAAACAACAAAACTACTCACTTCTGTCACGCAGTGTCGGACTGGCTACCGGAGGAATCTCCAGTAATGCCAGGCCTGGATTCAGGTACCTTGCATTACACTCCGAAGCTCTCACCTGAGCTCCGGAGTGCAGCCGAGACTGTACAGCGAGCGCCGAGTGATTGATTCTCTGGCGCTTGCGGCTCAGTTTATGTCAGCTGCAGACAGGCCGGGCTGATCTCCGTTGCTCTCACCTGAACTTCGGAGATCACCCCGGCCTGACTGCAGCTGTCATGAACTGACTGCAAGCGCCGGGGAATCAGTCACTCGGCGCTCGCGGTACAGTCAAAACCGCCGCGAAAAACGCACTGTGTGAACTTACCCTTATTCTCACCTGTTCTCCGTTCCTGCGCTGTCCTTACCTTATCAGTCCGCAGGCTCACAGACCCCTCCATGATCTCGTCCTCTGCACGGAGCCGCCGCCACAGGATGCCATCATGGCTTTACTGCAGTTAAATGGCTTTGCGGCGCCGTAAAGCATTTAACTACAGTAAAGCTATGAAGTCACCTGCAGCGGCGGCTTTGTGCAGAGGACGGGATCACCGAGGGGTCTATGTCCTGCGGTCTGGAAGAAGCGGATGGAGGGAACGAGGAGGAGAGGAGAGGTGAGAATGTATATTTTTTTTTTCTTCGGCTCTGCTGAGAGCTTACCTGCAGCCCTGCGCCTCAGTCCTGTCACCGGCCGCACTGTTCACATGTATGCGCGTCTGAGAGATGCGCGTACATTTGAATAGCGGCGCGGTCTGCAGCACAGGTCTGGGACCTCCGCAGTGCAGGACCTGTGGTGACATCACATGACTGTGATGTCACCATAGGCCCTTCTGCAGCCGAGCAAACTGCAGCGATAGAACAGAACTTGTGCTATCGCTGATGTTTGTGATTGAAAAGCTGGGGGGCCCTCAGAGCGTGGGAGGGGGGCCCATCAGAGCGTGAGGGCCCTGCCCAGTCTGCCCGCATATACCGCCGTCCCCGAGAAACCGGCAGCCGGACGGCGCTATACACTGCCCGGCCCCCGCACTATATAAGGCACAGGGGCCCATTGAGGGCCCGGGGCCTACCGGGGGATTCCACGGTACCCCGGCGGGCCAGACCGAGCCTGCTAGGAAGTCCTCAGCACAGACCTTTGGAGGCTTGGTCTCCTGATTGTCTAGGGTGGATGACAGGGTCTGAAGCTGAGCTACCTGCAGTTGGTGGTTACTCTCCGCCCGTCGTTCTGCAGCCTCATGCCCTGCTTGCCAATCTGCCTGTCGTTCTGCGTCCTAATGCTCTGCCCGACACTTTGTCATGATGAAAGGGTAGGCTTCCCAGTTTCGAGCTTGGAATTTGGCCAGAACAGCCTGTAGAAGGGCTGGGAGGATGGGCAGGTGGTAAGCTACCCACTCAGAGCCAGGGGGTAAGTGGTCCGCTGCAGAGCCAGGTGGTGCGCTGTCCACTGCAGAGCCGTTACCTGGTTCCGTGCCCTGGGCCCTTTTTGTAATGGGGATATTTATAGGGGAGAATATGATAATGTTCACTTGTGACGCCACTTGCGGTGTTGCGGCTAAGCTGCAGAATGTCTCTACTGGGGCTGATGGTATTGCAGCTAGTATGTTAGTGCCTCCGCAAGTAGGGTATTGCCCCAGCGGGTGTATGGTGCAGTGGGCATCAGAATACGGAGTCCAGATAGGTACTCAGTGCAACTGGTTTACTAACTTTGGGACATTAACTGGATACCCGAGGCCGGCTGGTTTCGCCTCCAGGTCCCCTTCATCCCAGTGCCAGTTTGGTTCTCTGGTACCTTCTTCCCCTGCACCTGTCTCTGGTAAGTAAGTCCCCGTGGTATGGAACACTGGGGGTCCCCGGTTTGTGGTTTGTCTACTTCTGTCCGCCTGATGGTAGCGTGAACCCTGTGGGGTTGAAGTCTCTGGTCCTGTCTCCGGTTCTCCCTTTGCTACTGAGGCTTCGGATTCTTTAGGGTCAGTGACGTCCTTGATGGTCCCCTTGCTGTGCAGGTGTTAACAGGTCGGCTTGAAGCTCTTTCCTGTCCTAGGGTCCCGTACCCTGTCGGTGCGTAGTTCCGGGAGTACTCTACTGGCAACCACCTCTCCTGGGCACCAGGTCAGGACGTTGCTCCGTCACACCTTCACACTCCTGCTGTCAACTCTAGACTGACTACTCTCCATCGTTTGCCCCTCCCACCTGGTCAACTAGTGGACTGGAGTGGCTCCACCTCTAGGTGGCCTTCTACTAGTCCTACCCTAGCTGGGTACCATTGTATGGGGGGTTGTTGGGGAAAACTGGGGTTACCTGGGTTCTTGGTGTTACCGGCACTGGGGTTCTGGGTCCCTAAGGGGGTAGGCTCTGCATCCTTTTGGGGATGCAGAGCCTTGTAGCACCTTGAGGGGTTCAGGGGCGCTACATATATATACATACCAACACCGAAAAAGACATTCTGTAATACCCCACAAGACCGAGGATTGAGAACTCTGGGGATCGGGGATGATGGGAGTAGTGATATGTCAGCATTAGATACAATATGGGGGATAAGTACATGAGGAGCAGAGTCGGGGAGAGGTCAGTGGTCTGTGGACCCCTCCTTCTCCAGAGCTGGGCAGAGGTCAGTGGTCTGTGGACCCCTCCTTCTCCAGAGCTGGGCAGAGGTCAGTGGTCTGTGGACCTCTCCTTCTCCAGAGCTGGGCAGAGGTCAGTGGTCTGTGGACCTCTCCTTCTCCAGAGCTGGGCAGAGGTCAGTGGTCTGTGGACCTCTCCTTCTCCAGAGCTGGGCAGAGGTCAGTGGTCTGTGGACCTCTCCTTCTCCAGAGCTGGGCAGAGGTCAGAGGTCTGTGGACCTCTCCTTCTCCAGAGCTGGGCAGAGGTCAGTGGTCTGTGGACCTCTCCTTCTCCAGAGCTGGGCAGAGGTAAGTGGTCTGTGGACCTCTCCTTCTCCAGAGCTGGGCAGAGGTCAGTGGTCTGTGGACCTCTCCTTCTCCAGAGCTGGGCAGAGGTCAGTGGTCTGTGGACCCCTCCTTCTCCAGAGCTGGGCAGAGGTCAGTGGTCTGTGGACCCCTCCTTCTGCAGAGGGCATAGGTCAGTGATCTGGGGACCCCTCCTTCTCCAGATCCGGGCAGAGGTCAGTGGTCTGTGGACCCCTCCTTCTCCAGAGTCAGGCAGAGGTCAGTGATCTGGGGACCCCTCCTTCTCCAGAGTCAGGCAGAGGTCAGTGATCTGGGGACCCCTCCTTCTCCAGAGTCAGGCAGAGGTCAGTGGTCTCTGGACCTCTCCTTCTTCTCCTCTTCTCTGCACTCAGTCTTCCTGGACTACTCCCATCTTCTCCTCACTGTCCGCCCCCTCCTGCTAATGAGCTGAGAGGAAATCACTAATCCTGACCTCAGTCATCGCAGGAGGAGAAGAGACGCAGCCATGAGTGAGTACCGGGAGCATCACTACACTGCAGCACCACTGACCCCAGGAGCTGACACTCCACCACACACTGCAGCACCACTGACCCCAGGAGCTGACACTCCACCACACACTGCAGCACCACTGACCCCAGGAGCTGACACTCCACCACACACTGCAGAACCACTGACCCCAGGAGCTGACACTCCACCACACACTGCAGCACCACTGACCCCAGGAGCTGACACTCCATCACACACTGCAGCACCACTGACCCCAGGAGCTGACACTCCATCACTACACTGCAGCACCACTGACCCCAGGAGCTGACACTCCATCACACACTGCAGCACCACTGACCCCAGGAGCTGACACTCCATCACTACACTGCAGCACCACTGACCCCAGGAGCTGACACTCCATCACTACACTGCAGCACCACTGACCCCAGGAGCTGACACTCCATCACTACACTGCAGCACCACTGACCCCAGGAGCTGACACTCCATCACTACACTGCAGCACCACTGACCCCAGGAGCTGACACTCCACCACACACTGCAGAACCACTGACCCCAGGAGCTGACACTCCATCACTACACTGCAGCACCACTGACCCCAGGAGCTGACACTCCATCACTACACTGCAGCACCACTGACCCCAGGAGCTGACACTCCATCACTACACTGCAGCACCACTGACCCCAGGAGCTGACACTCCATCACTACACTGCAGCACCACTGACCCCAGGAGCTGACACTCCATCACTACACTGCAGCACCACTGACCCCAGGAGCTGACACTCCATCAGCCACCACTGACCCCAGGAGCTGACACTCCATCACTACACTGCAGCCCCACTGACACCAGGAGCTGACACTCCACCACACACTGCAGAACCACTGACCCCAGGAGCTGACACTCCATCACTACACTGCAGCACCACTGACCCCAGGAGCTGACACTCCATCACTACACTGCAGCACCACTGACCCCAGGAGCTGACACTCCATCACTACACTGCAGCACCACTGACCCCAGGAGCTGACACTCCACCACACACTGCAGCACCACTGACCCCAGGAGCTGACACTCCATCACTACACTGCAGCTCCACTGACCCCAGGAGCTGACACTCCATCACTACACTGCAGCACCACTGACCCCAGGAGCTGACACTCCATCACTACACTGCAGCACCACTGACCCCAGGAGCTGACACTCCATCACTACACTGCAGCACCACTGACCCCAGGAGCTGACACTCCATCAGCCACCACTGACCCCAGGAGCTGACACTCCATCACTACACTGCAGCACCACTGACCCCAGGAGCTGACACTCCATCAGCCACCACTGACCCCAGGAGCTGACACTCCATCAGCCACCACTGACCCCAGGAGCTGACACTCCATCACTACACTGCAGCACCACTGACCCCAGGAGCTTACACTCCATCACACACTGCAGCACCACTGACCCCAGGAGCTGACACTCCATCACTACACTGCAGCACCACTGACCCCAGGAGCTGACACTCCACCACACACTGCAGCACCACTGACCCCAGGAGCTGACACTCCATCACTACACTGCAGCACCACTGACCCCAGGAGCTGACACTCCATCACTACACTGCAGCACCACTGACCCCAGGAGCTGACACTCCATCACTACACTGCAGCACCACTGACCCCAGGAGCTGACACTCCATCAGACACTGCAGCCACCACTGACCCCAGGAGCTGACACTCCATCACTACACTGCAGCCACCACTGACCCCAGGAGCTGACACTCCATCACTACACTGCAGCACCACTGACCCCAGGAGCTGACACTCCACCACACACTGCAGAACCACTGACCCCAGGAGCTGACACTCCATCACTACACTGCAGCACCACTGACCCCAGGAGCTGACACTCCATCACTACACTGCAGCACCACTGACCCCAGGAGCTGACACTCCATCACTACACTGCAGCACCACTGACCCCAGGAGCTGACACTCCATCACTACACTGCAGCACCACTGACCCCAGGAGCTGACACTCCATCACTACACTGCAGCACCACTGACCCCAGGAGCTGACACTCCACCACACACTGCAGCACCACTGACCCCAGGAGCTGACACTCCATCACTACACTGCAGCACCACTGACCCCAGGAGCTGACACTCCACCACACACTGCAGAACCACTGACCCCAGGAGCTGACACTCCATCACTACACTGCAGCACCACTGACCCCAGGAGCTGACACTCCATCACTACACTGCAGCACCACTGACCCCAGGAGCTGACACTCCATCACTACACTGCAGCACCACTGACCCCAGGAGCTGACACTCCATCACTACACTGCAGCACCACTGACCCCAGGAGCTGACACTCCATCACTACACTGCAGCACCACTGACCCCAGGAGCTGACACTCCACCACACACTGCAGCACCACTGACCCCAGGAGCTGACACTCCATCACTACACTGCAGCACCACTGACCCCAGGAGCTGACACTCCATCAGCCACCACTGACCCCAGGAGCTGACACTCCATCACTACACTGCAGCACCACTGACCCCAGGAGCTGACACTCCACCACACACTGCAGAACCACTGACCCCAGGAGCTGACACTCCATCACTACACTGCAGCACCACTGACCCCAGGAGCTGACACTCCATCACTACACTGCAGCACCACTGACCCCAGGAGCTGACACTCCACCACACACTGCAGCACCACTGACCCCAGGAGCTGACACTCCATCACTACACTGCAGCACCACTGACCCCAGGAGCTGACACTCCATCAGCCACCACTGACCCCAGGAGCTGACACTCCATCACTACACTGCAGCACCACTGACCCCAGGAGCTGACACTCCATCAGCCACCACTGACCCCAGGAGCTGACACTCCATCAGCCACCACTGACCCCAGGAGCTGACACTCCATCACTACACTGCAGCACCACTGACCCCAGGAGCTTACACTCCATCACACACTGCAGCACCACTGACCCCAGGAGCTGACACTCCATCACTACACTGCAGCACCACTGACCCCAGGAGCTGACACTCCATCACTACACTGCAGCACCACTGACCCCAGGAGCTGACACTCCACCACACACTGCAGCACCACTGACCCCAGGAGCTGACACTCCATCACTACACTGCAGCACCACTGACCCCAGGAGCTGACAATCCATCACTACACTGCAGCACCACTGACCCCAGGAGCTGACACTCCATCACTACACTGCAGCACCACTGACCCCAGGAGCTGACAATCCATCACTACACTGCAGCACCACTGACCCCAGGAGCTGACACTCCATCACTACACTGCAGCACCACTGACCCCAGGAGCTGACACTCCATCAGACACTGCAGCCACCACTGACCCCAGGAGCTGACACTCCATCACTACACTGCAGCCACCACTGACCCCAGGAGCTGACACTCCATCACTACACTGCAGCA
This sequence comes from Anomaloglossus baeobatrachus, assembly GCF_048569485.1. Lineage (NCBI taxonomy): Eukaryota > Metazoa > Chordata > Amphibia > Anura > Aromobatidae > Anomaloglossus > Anomaloglossus baeobatrachus. Next base: position 798,399,780 of record NC_134354.1, read on the forward strand.
CCACTGACCCCAGGAGCTGACACTCCATCACTACACTGCAGCACCACTGACCCCAGGAGCTGACACTCCATCACTACACTGCAGCACCACTGACCCCAGGAGCTGACACTCCATCACACACTGCAGCACCACTGACCCCAGGAGCTGACACTCCATCACTACACTGCAGCACCACTGACCCCAGGAGCTGACACTCCACCACACACTGCAGCACCACTGACCCCAGGAGCTGACACTCCACCACACACTGCAGCACCACTGACCCCAGGAGCTGACACTCCACCACACACTGCAGCACTACTTACCCCAGGAGCTGACACTCCATCACTACACTGCAGCACCACTGACCCCAGGAGCTGACACTCCATCACACACTGCAGCACCACTGACCCCAGGAGCTGACACTCCATCACACACTGCAGCACCACTGACCCCAGGAGCTGACACTCCATCACTACACTGCAGCACCACTGACCCCAGGAGCTGACACTCCATCACTACACTGCAGCACCACTGACCCCAGGAGCTGACACTCCATCACACACTGCAGCACCACTGACCCCAGGAGCTGACACTCCATCACACACTGCAGCACCACTGACCCCAGGAGCTGACACTCCATCACTACACTGCAGCATCACTGACCCCAGGAGCTGACACTCCATCACTACACTGCAGCACCACTGACCCCAGGAGCTGACACTCCATCACTACACTGCAGCACCACTGACCCCAGGAGCTGACACTCCATCACTACACTGCAGCACCACTGATCCCAGGAGCTGACACTCCATCACACACTGCAGCACCACTGACCCCAGGAGCTGACACTCCATCACACACTGCAGACACCACTGACCCCAGGAGCTGACACTCCACCACACACTGCAGACACCACTGACCCCAGGAGCTGACACTCCATCACACACTGCAGCACCACTGACCCCAGGAGCTGACACTCCATCACACACTGCAGCACCACTGACCCCAGGAGCTGACACTCCATCACACACTGCAGCACCACTGACCCCAGGAGCTGACACTCCATCACATAACACATCATCCTCTTACTGCTGACCTACATTAGGGTTTTATAATCACTGGGAAATATTCACTGATGAACTTCTGCGACAACTAATTCTGCTCCACCTGTAACAGGCAGAGGATGTATCCGCACTTTACAGAAAAGTGGTCCTTACAATTGTCTGTGACACCTTCTGGATGAGATTAACTCTGTGTAGAGCTCTGGTTCTCAGAAGTCCTGTGGAGAGACTGTCAAGGAGGATGAGTATGAAGGAGGATGAGTATGAAGGATGATGAGTATGGAGGAGGATGAGTATGGAGGAGGATGAGTATGGAGGAGGATGAGTATGGAGGAGGATGAGTATGGAGGAGGATGAGTATGGAGGAGGATGAGTATGGAGGAGGATTAGTATGAAGGAGGATGAGTATGGAGGAGGATGAGTATGGAGGAGGATGAGTATGGAGGAGGATGAGTATGGAGGAGGATGAGTATGGAGGAGGATGAGTATGGAGGAGGATGAGTATGGAGGAGGATTAGTATGAAGGAGGATGAGTATGGAGGAGGATTAGTATGGAGGAGGATGAGTATGGAGGAGGATTAGTATGGAGGAGGATGAGTATGGAGGAGGATTAGTATAGAGGAGGATGAGTATGGAGGAGGATGAGTATGGAGGAGGATGAGTATGGAGGAGGATTAGTATAGAGGAGGATGAGTATGGAGGAGGATGAGTATGGAGGAGGATTAGTATGGAGGAGGATGAGTATGGAGGAGGGTGAGTATGGAGGAGGATGAGTATGGAGGAGGATTAGTATGGAGCAGGATTAGTATGGAGGAGGATTAGTATGGAGGAGGATGAGTATGGAGGAGGGTGAGTATGGAGGAGGATGAGTATGAAGGAGGATGAGTATGGAGGAGGATGAGTATGGAGGAGGATGAGTATGGAGAAGGATGAGTATGGAGGAGGGTGAGTATGGAGGAGGATGAGTATGAAGGAGGATGAGTATGAAGGAGGATGAGTATGGAGGAGGATGAGTATGGAGGAGGATGAGTATGGAGGAGGGTGAGTATGAAGGAGGATGAGTATGAAGGAGGATGAGTATGGAGGAGGATGAGTATGGAGGAGGGTGAGTATGAAGGAGGATGAGTATGAAGGAGGATGAGTATGAAGGAGGATGAGTATGAATGAGGATGAGTATGGAGGAGGATGAGTATGGAGGAGGGTGAGTATGGAGGAGGGTGAGTATGGAGGAGGGTGAGTATGAAGGAGGATGAGTATGGAGGAGGATGAGTATGAAGGAGGATGAGTATGAAGGAGGATGAGTATGGAGGAGGATGAGTATGGAGGAGGATGAGTATGGAGGAGGGTGAGTATGGAGGAGGGTGAGTATGGAGGAGGAAGACTATGGAGGAGGATGAGTATGGAGGAGGGTGAGTATAAAGGAGGATGAGTATGAAGGAGGATGAGTATGGAGGAGGATGAGTATGGAGGAGGATGAGTATGGAGGAGGATGAGTATGGAGGAGGATGAGTATGGAGGAGGGTGAGTATGAAGGAGGATGAGTATGGAGGAGGATGAGTATGAAGGAGGATGAGTATGGAGGAGGGTGAGTATGGAGGAGGATGAGTATGGAGGACGATGAGTATGGAGGAGGATTAGTATAGAGGAGGATTAGTATAGAAGGATGAGTATGGAGGAGGATGAGTATGGAGGAGGATGAGTATGGAGGAGGGTGAGTATGGAGGAGGATGAGTATGGAGGAAGATGAGCATGGAGGAGGATGAGTATGGAGGAGGATTAGTATGGAGGAGGATGAGTATGGAGGAGGATTAGTATAGAGGAAGGATGAGTGTGAAGGAGGATTAGTATGAAGGAGGATTAGTATAGAAGGATGAGTATGGAGGACGATGAGTATGGAGGACGATGAGTATGGAGGAGGATTAGTATGGAGGAGGATGAGTATGGAGGAGGATTAGTATGGAGGAGGAGGAGTATGGAGTAGGATTAGTATGGAGGACGATGAGTATGGAGGAGGATTAGTATGGAGGAAGGATGAGTATGGAGGAGAATGAGTATGAAGGAGGATTAGTATAGAAGGATGAGTATGGAGGAGGGTGAGTATGGAGGAGGATGAGTATGGAGGAGGATTAGTATGGAGGACGATAAGTATGGAGGAGGATTAGTATGGAGGAAGGATGAGTATCGAGGAGGATTAGTATGGAGGAGGATGAGTATGGAGGAAGATTAGTATGGAGGAGGATGAGTATGGAGGAGGGTGAGTATGGAGGAGGATTAGTATGGAGGACGATGAGAATGGAGGACGATGAGTATGGAGGAGGATTAGTATGGAGGAGGATGAGTATGGAGGAGGGTGAGTATAGAGGAGGATTAGTATGGAGGACGATGAGAATGGAGGACGATGAGTATGGAGGAGGATTAGTATGGAGGAGGATGAGTATGGAGGAGGATGAGTATGGAGGAGGATAAGTATGGAGGAAGGATGAGTATGAAGGACGATGAGTATGGAGGAGGATGAGTATGGAGGAGGATGAGTATGGAGGAGGATTAGTATGGAGGAGGATGAGTATGGAGGAGGATGAGTATGGAGGAGGATTAGTATGGAGGAGGATGAGTATGGAGGAGGATTAGTATGGAGGAGGATGAGTATGGAGGAGGATTAGTATGGAGGACGATGAGTATGGAGGAGGATTAGTATGGACGAAGGATGAGTATGGAGGAGGATTAGTATGGAGGAGGATTAGTATGGAGGAGGATGAGTATGGAGGAGGATTAGTATGTAGGAGGATTAGTATGGAGGAGGATTAGTATGGAGGAGGATTAGTATGGAGGAGGATGAGTATGGAGGAGGATTAGTATGGAGAACGATGAGTATGGAGGAGGATGAGTATGGAGGAGGATGAGTATGGAGGAGGGTGAGTATGAAGGAGGATGAGTATGAAGGAGGATGAGTATGGAGGAGGATGAGTATGGAGGAGGATGAGTATGGAGGAGGGTGAGTATGAAGGAGGATGAGTATGAAGGAGGATGAGTATGGAGGAGGATGAGTATGGAGGAGGGTGAGTATGAAGGAGGATGAGTATGAAGGAGGATGAGTATGAAGGAGGATGAGTATGAAGGAGGATGAGTATGGAGGAGGATGAGTATGGAGGAGGGTGAGTATGGAGGAGGGTGAGTATGGAGGAGGGTGAGTATGAAGGAGGATGAGTATGGAGGAGGATGAGTATGAAGGAGGATGAGTATAAAGGAGGATGAGTATGGAGGAGGATGAGTATGGAGGAGGATGAGTATGGAGGAGGGTGAGTATGGAGGAGGGTGAGTATGGAGGAGGGTGAGTATGGAGGAGGCTGACTATGGAGGAGGATGAGTATGGAGGAGGGTGAGTATAAAGGAGGATGAGTATGAAGGAGGATGAGTATGGAGGAGGATGAGTATGGAGGAGGATGAGTATGGAGGAGGATGAGTATGGAGGAGGATGAGTATGGAGGAGGATGAGTATGGAGGAGGGTGAGTATGAAGGAGGATGAGTATGGAGGAGGATGAGTATGAAGGAGGATGAGTATGGAGGAGGGTGAGTATGGAGGAGGATGAGTATGGAGGACGATGAGTATGGAGGAGGATTAGTATAGAGGAGGATTAGTATAGAAGGATGAGTATGGAGGAGGATGAGTATGGAGGAGGATGAGTATGGAGGAGGGTGAGTATGGAGGAGGATGAGTATGGAGGAAGATGAGTATGGAGGAGGATGAGTATGGAGGAGGATTAGTATGGAGGAGGATGAGTATGGAGGAGGATTAGTATAGAGGAAGGATGAGTGTGAAGGAGGATTAGTATGAAGGAGGATTAGTATAGAAGGATGAGTATGGAGGACGATGAGTATGGAGGACGATGAGTATGGAGGAGGATTAGTATGGAGGAGGATGAGTATGGAGGAGGATTAGTATGGAGGAGGAGGAGTATGGAGTAGGATTAGTATGGAGGACGATGAGTATGGAGGAGGATTAGTATGGAGGAAGGATGAGTATGGAGGAGGATGAGTATGAAGGAGGATTAGTATAGAAGAATGAGTATGGAGGAGGGTGAGTATGGAGGAGGATGAGTATGGAGGAGGCTTAGTATGGAGGACGATAAGTATGGATGAGGATTAGTATGGAGGAAGGATGAGTATCGAGGAGGATTAGTATGGAGGAGGATGAGTATGGAGGAGGATTAGTATGGAGGAGGATGAGTATGGAGGAGGGTGAGTATGGAGGAGGATTAGTATGGAGGACGATGAGAATGGAGGACGATGAGTATGGAGGAGGATTAGTATGGAGGAGGATGAGTATGGAGGAGGGTGAGTATAGAGGAGGATTAGTATGGAGGACGATGAGAATGGAGGACGATGAGTATGGAGGAGGATTAGTATGGAGGAGGATGAGTATGGAGGAGGATGAGTATGGAGGAGGATAAGTATGGAGGAAGGATGAGTATGAAGGACGATGAGTATGGAGGAGGATGAGTATGGAGGAGGATGAGTATGGAGGAGGATTAGTATGGAGGAGGATGAGTATGGAGGAGGATGAGTATGGAGGAGGATTAGTATGGAGGAGGATGAGTATGGAGGAGGATTAGTATGGAGGAGGATGAGTATGGAGGAGGATTAGTATGGAGGACGATGAGTATGGAGGAGGATTAGTATGGACGAAGGATGAGTATGGAGGAGGATTAGTATGGAGGAGGATTAGTATGGAGGAGGATGAGTATGGAGGAGGATTAGTATGTAGGAGGATTAGTATGGAGGAGGATTAGTATGGAGGAGGATGAGTATGGAGGAGGGTGAGTATGGAGGAGGGTGAGTATGAAGGAGGATGAGTATGGAGGAGGATGAGTATGAAGGAGGATGAGTATGAAGGAAAATGAGTATGGAGGAGGATGAGTATGGAGGAGGATGAGTATGGAGGAGGATGAGTATGGAAGAGGGTGAGTATTGAGGAGGGTGAGTATGGAGGAGGGTGAGTATGGAGGAGGATGACTATGGAGGAGGATTAGTATGGAGGACGATAAGTATGGAGGAGGATTAGTATGGAGGAAGGATGAGTATCGAGGAGGATTAGTATGGAGGAGGATGAGTATGGAGGAGGATTAGTATGGAGGAGGATGAGTATGGAGGAGGGTGAGTATGGAGGAGGATTAGTATGGAGGACGATGAGAATGGAGGACGATGAGTATGGAGGAGGATTAGTATGGAGGAGGATGAGTATGGAGGAGGGTGAGTATGGAGGAGGATTAGTATGGAGGACGATGAGAATGGAGGACGATGAGTATGGAGGAGGATTAGTATGGAGGATGATGAGTATGGAGGAGGATGAGTATGGAGGAGGATGAGTATGGAGGAAGGATGAGTATGAAGGACGATGAGTATGGAGGAGGATGAGTATGGAGGAGGATGAGTATGGAGGAGGATTAGTATGGAGGAGGATGAGTATGGAGGAGGATGAGTATGGAGGAGGATTAGTATGGAGGAGGATGAGTATGGAGGAGGATTAGTATGGAGGAGGATGAGTATGGAGGAGGATTAGTATGGAGGACGATGAGTATGGAGGAGGATTAGTATGGAGGAAGGATGAGTATGGAGGAGGATTAGTATGGAGGAGGATTAGTATGGAGGAGGATTAGTATGGAGGAGGATGAGTATGGAGGAGGATTAGTATGGAGGAGGATTAGTATGGAGGAGGATTAGTATGGAGGAGGATGAGTATGGAGGAGGATTAGTATAAAGAACGATGAGTATGGAGGAGGATGAGTATAGAGGAGGATTAGTATGGAGGAGGATTAGTATGGAGGACGATTAGTATGGAGGAAGGATGAGTATGGAGGAGGATGAGTATGGAGGAGGATTAGTATGGAGGAGGATGAGTATGGAGGAGGATTAGTATGGAGGAGGATGAGTATGGAGGAGGATTAGTATGGAGGACGATGAGTATGGAGGAGGATTAGTATGGAGGAAGGATGAGTATGGAGGAGGATTAGTATGGAGGAGGATTAGTATGGAGGAGGATGAGTATGGAGGAGGATTAGTATGGAGGAGGATTAGTATGGAGGAGGATTAGTATGGAGGAGGATGAGTATGGAGGAGGATTAGTATGGAGAACGATGAGTATGGAGGAGGATGAGTATGGAGGAGGGTGAGTATGGAGGAGGATTAGTATGGAGGAGGATGAGTATGGAGGAGGATTAGTATGGAGAACGATGAGTATGGAGGAGGATGAGTATGGAGGAGGGTGAGTATGGAGGAGGATTAGTATGGAGGAGGATTAGTATGGAGGACGATTAGTATGGAGGAAGGATGAGTATGGAGGAGGATGAGTATGAAGGAGGATTAGTATAGAAGGATGAGTATGGAGGAGGATTAGTATGGAGGAGGATTAGTATGGAGGAGGATTAGTATGGAGGACGATTAGTATGGAGGAAGGATGAGTATGGAGGAGGATGAGTATGAAGGAGGATTAGTATAGAAGGATGAGTATGGAGGAGGATGAGTATGGAGGAGGATAAGTATGGAGGAGGATGAGTATGGAGGAGGATTAGTATGGAGGAGGATGAGTATGGAGGAGGATGAGTATGAAGGAGGATTAGTTTAGAAGGATGAGTATGGAGGAGGATTAGTATGGAGGACGATGAGTATGGAGGAGGATTAGTATGGAGGAAGGATGAGTATGGAGGAGGATTAGTATGGAGGAGGATTAGTATGGAGGAGGATGAGTATGGAGGAGGGTGAGTATAGAGGAGGATTAGTATGGAGGACGATGAGAATGGAGGACGATGAGTATGGAGGAGGATTAGTATGGAGGAGGATGAGTATGGAGGAGGATGAGTATGGAGGAGGATAAGTATGGAGGAAGGATGAGTATGAAGGACGATGAGTATGGAGGAGGATGAGTATGGAGGAGGATGAGTATGGAGGAGGATTAGTATGGAGGAGGATGAGTATGGAGGAGGATGAGTATGGAGGAGGATTAGTATGGAGGAGTATGAGTATGGAGGAGGATTAGTATGGAGGAGGATGAGTATGGAGGAGGATTAGTATGGAGGACGATGAGTATGGAGGAGGATTAGTATGGACGAAGGATGAGTATGGAGGAGGATTAGTATGGAGGAGGATTAGTATGGAAGAGGAAGAGTATGGAGGAGGATTAGTATGTAGGAGGATTAGTATGGAGGAGGATTAGTATGGAGGAGGATGAGTATGGAGGAGGGTGAGTATGGAGGAGGGTGAGTATGAAGGAGGATGAGTATGGAGGAGGATGAGTATGAAGGAGGATGAGTATGAAGGAAAATGAGTATGGAGGAGGATGAGTATGGAGGAGGATGAGTATGGAGGAGGATGAGTATGGAGGAGGGTGAGTATGGAGGAGGGTGAGTATGGAGGAGGGTGAGTATGGAGGAGGATGACTATGGAGGAGGATTAGTATGGAGGACGATAAGTATAGAGGAGGATTAGTATGGAGGAAGGATGAGTATCGAGGAGGATTAGTATGGAGGAGGATGAGTATGGAGGAGGATTAGTATGGAGGAGGATGAGTATGGAGGAGGGTGAGTATGGAGGAGGATTAGTATGGAGGACGATGAGAATGGAGAACGATGAGTATGGAGGAGGATTAGTATGGAGGAGGATGAGTATGGAGGAGGGTGAGTATGGAGGAGGATTAGTATGGAGGACGATGAGAATGGAGGACGATGAGTATGGAGGAGGATTAGTATGGAGGATGATGAGTATGGAGGAGGATGAGTATAGAGGAGGATGAGTATGGAGGAAGGATGAGTATGAAGGACGATGAGTATGGAGGAGGATGAGTATGGAGGAGGATGAGTATGGAGGAGGGTTAGTATGGAGGAGGATGAGTATGGAGGAGGATGAGTATGGAGGAGGATTAGTATGGAGGAGGATCAGTATGGAGGAGGATTAGTATGGAGGAGGATGAGTATGGAGGAGGATTAGTATGGAGGACGATGAGTATGGAGGAGGATTAGTATGGAGGAAGGATGAGTATGGAGGAGGATTAGTATGCAGGAGGATTAGTATGGAGGAGGATTAGTATGGAGGAGGATGAGTATGGAGGAGGATTAGTATGGAGGAGGATTAGTATGCAGGAGGATTAGTATGGAGGAGGATGAGTATGGAGGAGGATTAGTATGGAGAACGATGAGTATGGAGGAGGATGAGTATGGATGAGGGTGAGTATGGAGGAGGATTAGTATGGAGGAGGATTAGTATGGAGGACGATTAGTATGAAGGAGGATGAGTATGGAGGAGGATTAGTATGGAGGAGGATGAGTATGGAGGAGGATTAGTATGGAGGAGGATGAGTATGGAGGAGGATTAGTATGGAGGAGGATTAGTATGGAGGAGGATTAGTATGGAGGAAGGATGAGTATGGAGGAGGATTAGTATGGAGGAGGATTAGTATGGAGGAGGATGAGTATGGAGGAGGATTATTATGGTGGAGGATTAGTATGGAGGAGGATTAGTATGGAGGAGGATGAGTATGGAGGAGGATTAGTATGGAGGAGGATTAGTATGGAGAACGATGAGTATGGAGGAGGATGAGTATGGAGGAGGGTGAGTATGGAGGAGGATTAGTATGGAGGAGGATGAGTATGGAGGAGGATTAGTATGGAGGAGGATGAGTATGGAGGAGGATGAGTATGGAGGACGATGAGTATGGAGGAGGATTAGTATGGACGAAGGATGAGTATGGAGGAGGATTAGTATGGAGGAGGGTGAGTATTGAGGAGGGTGAGTATGGAGGAGGGTGAGTATGGAGGAGGATGACTATGGAGGAGGATTAGTATGGAGGACGATAAGTATGGAGGAGGATTAGTATGGAGGAAGGATGAGTATCGAGGAGGATTAGTATGGAGGAGGATGAGTATGGAGGAGGATTAGTATGGAGGAGGATGAGTATGGAGGAGGGTGAGTATGGAGGAGGATTAGTATGGAGGACGATGAGAATGGAGGACGATGAGTATGGAGGAGGATTAGTATGGAGGAGGATGAGTATGGAGGAGGGTGAGTATGGAGGAGGATTAGTATGGAGGACGATGAGAATGGAGGACGATGAGTATGGAGGAGGATTAGTATGGAGGATGATGAGTATGGAGGAGGATGAGTATGGAGGAGGATGAGTATGGAGGAAGGATGAGTATGAAGGACGATGAGTATGGAGGAGGATGAGTATGGAGGAGGATGAGTATGGAGGAGGATTAGTATGGAGGAGGATGAGTATGGAGGAGGATGAGTATGGAGGAGGATTAGTATGGAGGAGGATGAGTATGGAGGAGGATTAGTATGGAGGAGGATGAGTATGGAGGAGGATTAGTATGGAGGAGGATGAGTATGGAGGAGGATTAGTATGGAGGAGGATGAGTATGGAGGAGGATTAGTATGGAGGACGATGAGTATGGAGGAGGATTAGTATGGAGGAAGGATGAGTATGGAGGAGGATTAGTATGGAGGAGGATTAGTATGGAGGAGGATTAGTATGGAGGAGGATTAGTATGGAGGAGGATGAGTATGGAGGAGGATTAGTATGGAGGAGGATTAGTATGGAGGAGGATTAGTATGGAGGAGGATGAGTATGGAGGAGGATTAGTATGGAGAACGATGAGTATGGAGGAGGATTAGTATGGAGGAGGATTAGTATGGAGGACGATTAGTATGGAGGAAGGATGAGTATGGAGGAGGATGAGTATGGAGGAGGATTAGTATGGAGGAGGATGAGTATGGAGGAGGATTAGTATGGAGGAGGATGAGTATGGAGGAGCATTAGTATGGAGGACGATGAGTATGGAGGAGGATTAGTATGGAGGAAGGATGAGTATGGAGGAGGATTAGTATGGAGGAGGATTAGTATGGAGGAGGATGAGTATGGAGGAGGATTAGTATGGAGGAGGATTAGTATGGAGGAGGATTAGTATGGAGGAGGATGAGTATGGAGGAGGATTAGTATGGAGAACGATGAGTATGGAGGAGGATGAGTATGGAGGAGGGTGAGTATGGAGGAGGATTAGTATGGAGGAGGATGAGTATGGAGGAGGATTAGTATGGAGAACGATGAGTATGGAGGAGGATGAGTATGGAGGAGGGTGAGTATGGAGGAGGATTAGTATGGAGGAGGATTAGTATGGAGGACGATTAGTATGGAGGAAGGATGAGTATGGAGGAGGATGAGTATGAAGGAGGATTAGTATAGAAGGATGAGTATGGAGGAGGATTAGTATGGAGGAGGATTAGTATGGAGGACGATTAGTATGGAGGACGATTAGTATGGAGGAAGGATGAGTATGGAGGAGGATGAGTATGAAGGAGGATTAGTATAGAAGGATGAGTATGGAGGAGGATGAGTATGGAGGAGGATAAGTATGGAGGAGGATGAGTATGGAGGAGGATTAGTATGGAGGAGGATGAGTATGGAGGAGGATGAGTATGAAGGAGGATTAGTTTAGAAGGATGAGTATGGAGGAGGATTAGTATGGAGGACGATGAGTATGGAGGAGGATTAGTATGGAGGAAGGATGAGTATGGAGGAGGATTAGTATGGAGGAGGATTAGTATGGAGGAGGATGAGTATGGAGGAGGGTGAGTATAGAGGAGGATTAGTATGGAGGACGATGAGAATGGAGGACGATGAGTATGGAGGAGGATTAGTATGGAGGAGGATGAGTATGGAGGAGGATGAGTATGGAGGAGGATAAGTATGGAGGAAGGATGAGTATGAAGGACGATGAGTATGGAGGAGGATGAGTATGGAGGAGGATGAGTATGGAGGAGGATTAGTATGGAGGAGTATGAGTATGGAGGAGGATGAGTATGGAGGAGGATTAGTATGGAGGAGTATGAGTATGGAGGAGGATTAGTATGGAGGAGGATGAGTATGGAGGAGGATTAGTATGGAGGACGATGAGTATGGAGGAGGATTAGTATGGACGAAGGATGAGTATGGAGGAGGATTAGTATGGAGGAGGATTAGTATGGAAGAGGAAGAGTATGGAGGAGGATTAGTATGTAGGAGGATTAGTATGGAGGAGGATTAGTATGGAGGAGGATGAGTATGGAGGAGGGTGAGTATGGAGGAGGGTGAGTATGAAGGAGGATGAGTATGGAGGAGGATGAGTATGAAGGAGGATGAGTATGAAGGAAAATGAGTATGGAGGAGGATGAGTATGGAGGAGGATGAGTATGGAGGAGGATGAGTATGGAGGAGGGTGAGTATGGAGGAGGGTGAGTATGGAGGAGGGTGAGTATGGAGGAGGATGACTATGGAGGAGGATTAGTATGGAGGACGATAAGTATGGAGGAGGATTAGTATGGAGGAAGGATGAGTATCGAGGAGGATTAGTATGGAGGAGGATGAGTATGGAGGAGGATTAGTATGGAGGAGGATGAGTATGGAGGAGGGTGAGTATGGAGGAGGATTAGTATGGAGGACGATGAGAATGGAGAACGATGACTATGGAGGAGGATTAGTATGGAGGAGGATGAGTATGGAGGAGGGTGAGTATGGAGGAGGATTAGTATGGAGGATGATGAGAATGGAGGACGATGAGTATGGAGGAGGATTAGTATGGAGGATGATGAGTATGGAGGAGGATGAGTATAGAGGAGGATGAGTATGGAGGGAGGATGAGTATGAAGGACGATGAGTATGGAGGAGGATGAGTATGGAGGAGGATGAGTATGGAGGAGGGTTAGTATGGAGGAGGATGAGTATGGAGGAGGATGAGTATGGAGGAGGATTAGTATGGAGGAGGATCAGTATGGAGGAGGATTAGTATGGAGGAGGATGAGTATGGAGGAGGATTAGTATGGAGGACGATGAGTATGGAGTAGGATTAGTATGGAGGAAGGATGAGTATGGAGGAGGATTAGTATGGAGGAGGATTAGTATGGAGGAGGATTAGTATGAAGGAGGATGAGTATGGAGGAGGATTAGTATGGAGGAGGATTAGTATGCAGGAGGATTAGTATGGAGGAGGATGAGTATGGAGGAGGATTAGTATGGAGAACGATGAGTATGGAGGAGGATGAGTATGGATGAGGGTGAGTATGGAGGAGGATTAGTATGGAGGAGGATTAGTATGGAGGACGATTAGTATGAAGGAGGATGAGTATGGAGGAGGATTAGTATGGAGGAGGATGAGTATGGAGGAGGATTAGTATGGAGGAGGATGAGTATGGAGGAGGATTAGTATGGAGGAGGATTAGTATGGAGGAGGATTAGTATGGAGGAAGGATGAGTATGGAGGAGGATTAGTATGGAGGAGGATTAGTATGGAGGAGGATGAGTATGGAGGAGGATTAGTATGGAGGAGGATGAGTATGGAGGAGGATGAGTATGGAGGACGATGAGTATGGAGGAGGATTAGTATGGACGAAGGATGAGTATGGAGGAGGATTAGTATGGAGGAGGGTGAGTATTGAGGAGGGTGAGTATGGAGGAGGGTGAGTATGGAGGAGGATGACTATGGAGGAGGATTAGTATGGAGGACGATAAGTATGGAGGAGGATTAGTATGGAGGAAGGATGAGTATCGAGGAGGATTAGTATGGAGGAGGATGAGTATGGAGGAGGATTAGTATGGAGGAGGATGAGTATGGAGGAGGGTGAGTATGGAGGAGGATTAGTATGGAGGACGATGAGAATGGAGGACGATGAGTATGGAGGAGGATTAGTATGGAGGAGGATGAGTATGGAGGAGGGTGAGTATGGAGGAGGATTAGTATGGAGGACGATGAGAATGGAGGACGATGAGTATGGAGGAGGATTAGTATGGAGGATGATGAGTATGGAGGAGGATGAGTATGGAGGAGGATGAGTATGGAGGAAGGATGAGTATGAAGGACGATGAGTATGGAGGAGGATGAGTATGGAGGAGGATGAGTATGGAGGAGGATTAGTATGGAGGAGGATGAGTATGGAGGAGGATGAGTATGGAGGAGGATTAGTATGGAGGAGGATGAGTATGGAGGAGGATTAGTATGGAGGAGGATGAGTATGGAGGAGGATTAGTATGGAGGACGATGAGTATGGAGGAGGATTAGTATGGAGGAAGGATGAGTATGGAGGAGGATTAGTATGGAGGAGGATTAGTATGGAGGAGGATTAGTATGGAGGAGGATGAGTTTGGAGGAGGATTAGTATGGAGGAGGATTAGTATGGAGGAGGATTAGTATGGAGGAGGATGAGTATGGAGGAGGATTAGTATGGAGAACGATGAGTATGGAGGAGGATTAGTATGGAGGAGGATTAGTATGGAGGACGATTAGTATGGAGGAAGGATGAGTATGGAGGAGGATGAGTATGGAGGAGGATTAGTATGGAGGAGGATGAGTATGGAGGAGGATTAGTATGGAGGAGGATGAGTATGGAGGAGCATTAGTATGGAGGACGATGAGTATGGAGGAGGATTAGTATGGAGGAAGGATGAGTATGGAGGAGGATTAGTATGGAGGAGGATTAGTATGGAGGAGGATGAGTATGGAGGAGGATTAGTATGGAGGAGGATTAGTATGGAGGAGGATTAGTATGGAGGAGGATGAGTATGGAGGAGGATTAGTATGGAGAACGATGAGTATGGAGGAGGATGAGTATGGAGGAGGGTGAGTATGGAGGAGGATTAGTATGGAGGAGGATTAGTATGGAGGACGATTAGTATGGAGGAAGGATGAGTATGGAGGAGGATGAGTATGAAGGAGGATTAGTATAGAAGGATGAGTATGGAGGAGGATTAGTATGGAGGAGGATTAGTATGGAGGACGATTAGTATGGAGGACGATTAGTATGGAGGAAGGATGAGTATGGAGGAGGATGAGTATGAAGGAGGATTAGTATAGAAGGATGAGTATGGAGGAGGATGAGTATGGAGGAGGATAAGTATGGAGGAGGATGAGTATGGAGGAGGATTAGTATGGAGGAGGATGAGTATGGAGGAGGATGAGTATGAAGGAGGATTAGTTTAGAAGGATGAGTATGGAGGAGGATTAGTATGGAGGACGATGAGTATGGAGGAGGATTAGTATGGAGGAAGGATGAGTATGGAGGAGGATTAGTATGGAGGAGGATTAGTATGGAGGAGGATGAGTATGGAGGAGGGTGAGTATAGAGGAGGATTAGTATGGAGGACGATGAGAATGGAGGACGATGAGTATGGAGGAGGATTAGTATGGAGGAGGATGAGTATGGAGGAGGATGAGTATGGAGGAGGATAAGTATGGAGGAAGGATGAGTATGAAGGACGATGAGTATGGAGGAGGATGAGTATGGAGGAGGATGAGTATGGAGGAGGATTAGTATGGAGGAGTATGAGTATGGAGGAGGATGAGTATGGAGGAGGATTAGTATGGAGGAGTATGAGTATGGAGGAGGATTAGTATGGAGGAGGATGAGTATGGAGGAGGATTAGTATGGAGGACGATGAGTATGGAGGAGGATTAGTATGGACGAAGGATGAGTATGGAGGAGGATTAGTATGGAGGAGGATTAGTATGGAAGAGGAAGAGTATGGAGGAGGATTAGTATGTAGGAGGATTAGTATGGAGGAGGATTAGTATGGAGGAGGATGAGTATGGAGGAGGGTGAGTATGGAGGAGGGTGAGTATGAAGGAGGATGAGTATGGAGGAGGATGAGTATGAAGGAGGATGAGTATGAAGGAAAATGAGTATGGAGGAGGATGAGTATGGAGGAGGATGAGTATGGAGGAGGATGAGTATGGAGGAGGGTGAGTATGGAGGAGGGTGAGTATGGAGGAGGGTGAGTATGGAGGAGGATGACTATGGAGGAGGATTAGTATGGAGGACGATAAGTATGGAGGAGGATTAGTATGGAGGAAGGATGAGTATCGAGGAGGATTAGTATGGAGGAGGATGAGTATGGAGGAGGATTAGTATGGAGGAGGATGAGTATGGAGGAGGGTGAGTATGGAGGAGGATTAGTATGGAGGACGATGAGAATGGAGAATGATGACTATGGAGGAGGATTAGTATGGAGGAGGATGAGTATGGAGGAGGGTGAGTATGGAGGAGGATTAGTATGGAGGACGATGAGAATGGAGGACGATGAGTATGGAGGAGGATTAGTATGGAGGATGATGAGTATGGAGGAGGATGAGTATAGAGGAGGATGAGTATGGAGGAAGGATGAGTATGAAGGACGATGAGTATGGAGGAGGATGAGTATGGAGGAGGATGAGTATGGAGGAGGGTTAGTATGGAGGAGGATGAGTATGGAGGAGGATGAGTATGGAGGAGGATTAGTATGGAGGAGGATCAGTATGGAGGAGGATTAGTATGGAGGAGGATGAGTATGGAGGAGGATTAGTATGGAGGACGATGAGTATGGAGTAGGATTAGTATGGAGGAAGGATGAGTATGGAGGAGGATTAGTATGGAGGAGGATTAGTATGGAGGAGGATTAGTATGGAGGAGGATGAGTATGGAGGAGGATTAGTATGGAGGAGGATTAGTATGCAGGAGGATTAGTATGGAGGAGGATGAGTATGGAGGAGGATTAGTATGGAGAACGATGAGTATGGAGGAGGATTAGTATGGAGGAGGGTGAGTATGAAGGAGGATGAGTATGAAGGAGGATTAGTATGGAGGAGGATGAGTATAGAGGAGGATTAGTATGGAGGAGGATGAGTATGGACGAGGATGAGTATGGAGAAGGATTAGTATGGAGGAGGATGAGTATGGAGGAGGATGAGTATGGATGAGGGTGAGTATGGAGGAGGATTAGTATGGAGGAGGATTAGTATGGAGGACGATTAGTATGAAGGAGGATGAGTATGGAGGAGGATTAGTATGGAGGAGGATGAGTATGGAGGAGGATTAGTATGGAGGAGGATGAGTATGGAGGAGGATTAGTATGGAGGAGGATTAGTATGGAGGAGGATTAGTATGGAGGAAGGATGAGTATGGAGGAGGATTAGTATGGAGGAGGATTAGTATGGAGGAGGATGAGTATGGAGGAGGATTAGTATGGAGGAGGATTAGTATGGAGGAGGATTAGTATGGAGGAGGATGAGTATGGAGGAGGATTAGTATGGAGGAGGATTAGTATGGAGAACGATGAGTATGGAGGAGGATGAGTATGGAGGAGGGTGAGTATGGAGGAGGATTAGTATGGAGGAGGATGAGTATGGAGGAGGATTAGTATGGAGGAGGATGAGTATGGAGGAGGATGAGTATGGAGGACGATGAGTATGGAGGAGGATTAGTATGGACGAAGGATGAGTATGGAGGAGGATTAGTATGGAGGAGGGTGAGTATGGAGGAGGATTAGTATGGAGGAGGATGAGTATGGAGGAGGATTAGTATGGAGAACGATGAGTATGGAGGAGGATGAGTATGGAGGAGGGTGAGTATGGAGGAGGATTAGCATGGAGGAGGATTAGTATGGAGGACGATTAGTATGGAGGAAGGATGAGTATGGAGGAGGATGAGTATGAAGGAGGATTAGTATAGAAGGATGAGTATGGAGGAGGATTAGTATGGAGGAGGATTAGTATGGAGGAGGATTAGTATGGAGGACGATTAGTATGGAGGAAGAATGAGTATGGAGGAGGATGAGTATGAAGGAGGATTAGTATAGAAGGATGAGTATGGAGGAGGATGAGTATGGAGGAGGATAAGTATGGAGGAGGATGAGTATGGAGGAGGATTAGTATGGAGGAGGATGAGCATGGAGGAGTATGAGTATGAAGGAGGATTAGTATAGAAGGATGAGTATGGAGGAGGATTAGTATGGAGGACGATGAGTATGGAGGAGGATTAGTATGGAGGAAGGATGAGTATGGAGGAGGATTAGTATGGAGGAGGATTAGTATGGAGGAAGGATGAGTATGGAGGAGGATTAGTATGGAGGAAGGATGAGTATCGAGGAGGATTAGTATGGAGGAGGATGAGTATGGAGGAGGATTAGTATGGAGGAGGATGAGTATGGAGGAGGGTGAGTATGGAGGAGGATTAGTATGGAGGACGATGAGAATGGAGGACGATGAGTATGGAGGAGGATTAGTATGGAGGAGGATGAGTATGGAGGAGGGTGAGTATGGAGGAGGATTAGTATGGAGGACGATGAGAATGGAGGACGATGAGTATGGAGGAGGATTAGTATGGAGGATGATGAGTATGGAGGAGGATGAGTATGGAGGAGGATGAGTATGGAGGAAGGATGAGTATGAAGGACGATGAGTATGGAGGAGGATGAGTATGGAGGAGGATGAGTATGGAGGAGGATTAGTATGGAGGAGGATGAGTATGGAGGAGGATGAGTATGGAGGAGGATTAGTATGGAGGAGGATGAGTATGGAGGAGGATTAGTATGGAGGAGGATGAGTATGGAGGAGGATTAGTATGGAGGACGATGAGTATGGAGGAGGATTAGTATGGAGGAAGGATGAGTATGGAGGAGGATTAGTATGGAGGAGGATTAGTATGGAGGAGGATTAGTATGGAGGAGGATGAGTTTGGAGGAGGATTAGTATGGAGGAGGATTAGTATGGAGGAGGATTAGTATGGAGGAGGATGAGTATGGAGGAGGATTAGTATGGAGAACGATGAGTATGGAGGAGGATTAGTATGGAGGAGGATTAGTATGGAGGACGATTAGTATGGAGGAAGGATGAGTATGGAGGAGGATGAGTATGGAGGAGGATTAGTATGGAGGAGGATGAGTATGGAGGAGGATTAGTATGGAGGAGGATGAGTATGGAGGAGCATTAGTATGGAGGACGATGAGTATGGAGGAGGATTAGTATGGAGGAAGGATGAGTATGGAGGAGGATTAGTATGGAGGAGGATTAGTATGGAGGAGGATGAGTATGGAGGAGGATTAGTATGGAGGAGGATTAGTATGGAGGAGGATTAGTATGGAGGAGGATGAGTATGGAGGAGGATTAGTATGGAGAACGATGAGTATGGAGGAGGATGAGTATGGAGGAGGGTGAGTATGGAGGAGGATTAGTATGGAGGAGGATTAGTATGGAGGACGATTAGTATGGAGGAAGGATGAGTATGGAGGAGGATGAGTATGAAGGAGGATTAGTATAGAAGGATGAGTATGGAGGAGGATTAGTATGGAGGAGGATTAGTATGGAGGACGATTAGTATGGAGGACGATTAGTATGGAGGAAGGATGAGTATGGAGGAGGATGAGTATGAAGGAGGATTAGTATAGAAGGATGAGTATGGAGGAGGATGAGTATGGAGGAGGATAAGTATGGAGGAGGATGAGTATGGAGGAGGATTAGTATGGAGGAGGATGAGTATGGAGGAGGATGAGTATGAAGGAGGATTAGTTTAGAAGGATGAGTATGGAGGAGGATTAGTATGGAGGACGATGAGTATGGAGGAGGATTAGTATGGAGGAAGGATGAGTATGGAGGAGGATTAGTATGGAGGAGGATTAGTATGGAGGAGGATGAGTATGGAGGAGGGTGAGTATAGAGGAGGATTAGTATGGAGGACGATGAGAATGGAGGACGATGAGTATGGAGGAGGATTAGTATGGAGGAGGATGAGTATGGAGGAGGATGAGTATGGAGGAGGATAAGTATGGAGGAAGGATGAGTATGAAGGACGATGAGTATGGAGGAGGATGAGTATGGAGGAGGATGAGTATGGAGGAGGATTAGTATGGAGGAGTATGAGTATGGAGGAGGATGAGTATGGAGGAGGATTAGTATGGAGGAGTATGAGTATGGAGGAGGATTAGTATGGAGGAGGATGAGTATGGAGGAGGATTAGTATGGAGGACGATGAGTATGGAGGAGGATTAGTATGGACGAAGGATGAGTATGGAGGAGGATTAGTATGGAGGAGGATTAGTATGGAAGAGGAAGAGTATGGAGGAGGATTAGTATGTAGGAGGATTAGTATGGAGGAGGATTAGTATGGAGGAGGATGAGTATGGAGGAGGGTGAGTATGGAGGAGGGTGAGTATGAAGGAGGATGAGTATGGAGGAGGATGAGTATGAAGGAGGATGAGTATGAAGGAAAATGAGTATGGAGGAGGATGAGTATGGAGGAGGATGAGTATGGAGGAGGATGAGTATGGAGGAGGGTGAGTATGGAGGAGGGTGAGTATGGAGGAGGGTGAGTATGGAGGAGGATGACTATGGAGGAGGATTAGTATGGAGGACGATAAGTATGGAGGAGGATTAGTATGGAGGAAGGATGAGTATCGAGGAGGATTAGTATGGAGGAGGATGAGTATGGAGGAGGATTAGTATGGAGGAGGATGAGTATGGAGGAGGGTGAGTATGGAGGAGGATTAGTATGGAGGACGATGAGAATGGAGAATGATGACTATGGAGGAGGATTAGTATGGAGGAGGATGAGTATGGAGGAGGGTGAGTATGGAGGAGGATTAGTATGGAGGACGATGAGAATGGAGGACGATGAGTATGGAGGAGGATTAGTATGGAGGATGATGAGTATGGAGGAGGATGAGTATAGAGGAGGATGAGTATGGAGGAAGGATGAGTATGAAGGACGATGAGTATGGAGGAGGATGAGTATGGAGGAGGATGAGTATGGAGGAGGGTTAGTATGGAGGAGGATGAGTATGGAGGAGGATGAGTATGGAGGAGGATTAGTATGGAGGAGGATCAGTATGGAGGAGGATTAGTATGGAGGAGGATGAGTATGGAGGAGGATTAGTATGGAGGACGATGAGTATGGAGTAGGATTAGTATGGAGGAAGGATGAGTATGGAGGAGGATTAGTATGGAGGAGGATTAGTATGGAGGAGGATTAGTATGGAGGAGGATGAGTATGGAGGAGGATTAGTATGGAGGAGGATTAGTATGCAGGAGGATTAGTATGGAGGAGGATGAGTATGGAGGAGGATTAGTATGGAGAACGATGAGTATGGAGGAGGATTAGTATGGAGGAGGGTGAGTATGAAGGAGGATGAGTATGAAGGAGGATTAGTATGGAGGAGGATGAGTATAGAGGAGGATTAGTATGGAGGAGGATGAGTATGGACGAGGATGAGTATGGAGAAGGATTAGTATGGAGGAGGATGAGTATGGAGGAGGATGAGTATGGATGAGGGTGAGTATGGAGGAGGATTAGTATGGAGGAGGATTAGTATGGAGGACGATTAGTATGAAGGAGGATGAGTATGGAGGAGGATTAGTATGGAGGAGGATGAGTATGGAGGAGGATTAGTATGGAGGAGGATGAGTATGGAGGAGGATTAGTATGGAGGAGGATTAGTATGGAGGAGGATTAGTATGGAGGAAGGATGAGTATGGAGGAGGATTAGTATGGAGGAGGATTAGTATGGAGGAGGATGAGTATGGAGGAGGATTAGTATGGAGGAGGATTAGTATGGAGGAGGATTAGTATGGAGGAGGATGAGTATGGAGGAGGATTAGTATGGAGGAGGATTAGTATGGAGAACGATGAGTATGGAGGAGGATGAGTATGGAGGAGGGTGAGTATGGAGGAGGATTAGTATGGAGGAGGATGAGTATGGAGGAGGATTAGTATGGAGGAGGATGAGTATGGAGGAGGATGAGTATGGAGGACGATGAGTATGGAGGAGGATTAGTATGGACGAAGGATGAGTATGGAGGAGGATTAGTATGGAGGAGGGTGAGTATGGAGGAGGATTAGTATGGAGGAGGATGAGTATGGAGGAGGATTAGTATGGAGAACGATGAGTATGGAGGAGGATGAGTATGGAGGAGGGTGAGTATGGAGGAGGATTAGCATGGAGGAGGATTAGTATGGAGGACGATTAGTATGGAGGAAGGATGAGTATGGAGGAGGATGAGTATGAAGGAGGATTAGTATAGAAGGATGAGTATGGAGGAGGATTAGTATGGAGGAGGATTAGTATGGAGGAGGATTAGTATGGAGGACGATTAGTATGGAGGAAGAATGAGTATGGAGGAGGATGAGTATGAAGGAGGATTAGTATAGAAGGATGAGTATGGAGGAGGATGAGTATGGAGGAGGATAAGTATGGAGGAGGATGAGTATGGAGGAGGATTAGTATGGAGGAGGATGAGCATGGAGGAGTATGAGTATGAAGGAGGATTAGTATAGAAGGATGAGTATGGAGGAGGATTAGTATGGAGGACGATGAGTATGGAGGAGGATTAGTATGGAGGAAGGATGAGTATGGAGGAGGATTAGTATGGAGGAGGATTAGTATGGAGGAAGGATGAGTATGGAGGAGGATTAGTATGGAGGAGGATTAGTATGGAGGAGGATTAGTATGGAGGAGGATTAGTATGGAGGAGGGTGAGTATGGAGGAGGATTAGTATGGAGAACGATGAGTATGGAGGAGGATGAGTATGGAGGAGGGTGAGTATGGAGGAGGATTAGTATGGAGGAGGATTAGTATGGAGGACGATGAGTATGGAGGAGGATTAGTATGGAGGAAGGATGAGTATGGAGGAGGATGAGTATGAAGGAGGATTAGTATAGAAGGATGAGTATGGAGGAGGATGAGTATGGAGGAGGATGAGTATGGAGGAGGATGAGTATGGAGGAGGATTAGTATGGAGGAGGATGAGTATGGAGGAGGATTAGTATGGAGGAGGATGAGTATGGAGGAGGATTAGTATGGAGGAGGATTAGTATGGAGGAGGATTAGTATGGAGGAGGGTGAGTATGGAGGAGGATTAGTATGGAGAACGATGAGTATGGAGGAGGATGAGTATGGAGGAGGGTGAGTATGGAGGAGGGTGAGTATGGAGGAGGATTAGTATGGAGGAGGATTAGTATGGAGGACGATGAGTATGGAGGAGGATTAGTATGGAGGAAGGATGAGTATGGAGGAGGATGAGTATGAAGGAGGATTAGTATAGAAGGATGAGTATGGAGGAGGATGAGTATGGAGGAGGATGAGCATGGAGGAGGATGAGTATGGAGGAGGATTAGTATGGAGGAGGATGAGTATGGAGGAGGATGAGTATGGAGGAGGATTAGTATGGAGGAGGATTAGTATGGAGGACGATGAGTATGGAGGATGATTAGTATGGAGGAAGGATGAGTATGGAGGAGGATTAGTATGGAGGAGGATTAGTATGGAGGAGGATGAGTATGGAGGAGGATTAGTATGGAGGAGGATGAGTATGGAGGAGGGTGAGTATGGAGGAGGATTTGTATGGAGGACGATGAGTATGGAGGAGGATTAGTATGGAGGAGGATGAGTATGGAGGAAGGAAGAGTATGGAGGAGGATGAGTATGAAGGAGGATTAGTATAGAAGGACGAGTATGGAGGAGGATGAGTATGGAGGAGGATTAGTATGGAGGAAGGACGAGTATGGAGGAGGATGAGTATGGAGGAGGATTAGTATGGAGGAGGATGAGTATGGAGGAGGATTAGTATGGAGGAGGATTAGTATGGAGGAGGATGAGTATGGAGGATTAGTATGGAGGAGGATGAGTATGGAGGAGGATTAGTATGGAGGAGGATGAGTATGGAGGAGGATGAGTATGGAGGAGGATTAGTATGGAGGAGGATGAGTATGGAGGAGGATTAGTATGGAGGAGGATGAGTATGGAGGAGGATTAGTATGGAGGAGGATGAGTATGGAGGAGGATTAGTATGGAGGAGGATGAGTATGGAGGAGGATGAGTATGGAGGAGGATTAGTATGGAGGAGGATGAGTATGGAGGAGGATGAGTATGGAGGAGGATTAGTATGGAGGAGGATTAGTATGGAGGAGGATGAGTATGGAGGAGGATGAGTATGGAGGAGGATGAGTATGGAGGAGGATTAGTATGGAGGAGGATGAGTATCAAAAAGTAGAGCCGAGATCTCAATCTTTGCATGTGCCGTCACAGCCGTCTTCTTGTAACCCCTTGTGTCCACTGCTTGGAGATGAATGGTGCCAGCATTGCACTGCAGCGACCCCCGTCCTCGCCGCCCTGGGCCAGCAGCATTCTCCATTCATGCCACCGCTTCTGCCAAATGCGCTATATCCAGGTTATAAAACGGACTCAAGGTTTATATGATGGACACCTTCTATTTAACATAAACATTCCCTTTTTTCTTCCTATAAATTTGTAGAGTGTCTTATAATCCAGGGCGTTTTATAATCTAATACGGTGCCAAAAAAGACTTATTTTCCTCCATCCTCCCCTCTGCCTCTTTCCATATATCCTCTGCCTCTTTCCATATATCCTTTGTCTCTTTCCATATATCCTCTGTCTCTTTCCATATATCCTCTGTCTCTTTCCATATATCCTCTGCCTCTTTCCATATATCCTCTGTCTATTTCCATATATCCTCTGCCTCTTTCCATATATCCTCTGTCTCTTTCCATATATCCTCTGTCTCTTTCCATATATCCTCTGTCTCTTTCCATATATCCTCTGTCTCTTTCCATATATCCTCTGCCTCTTTCCATAAATCCTTTGTCTCTTTCCATATATCCTCTGTCTATTTCCATATATCCTCTGTCTCTTTCCATATATCCTTTGCCTCTTTCATATATCCTCTATCTCTTTCCATATATCCTCTGTCTCTTTCCATATATCCTGTCTCTTTCCATATATCCTCTATCTATTTCCATATATCCTCTGTCTCTTTCCATATATACTCTGTCTCTTTCCATATATCCTCTGTCTATTTCCATATATCCTCTGTCTCTTTCCATATATCATCTGTCTATTTCCATATATCCTCTGCCTCTTTCCATATATACTCTGTCTCTTTCCATATATCCTCTGTCTCTTTCCATATATCCTCTGTCTGTTTCCACATATCCTCTGTCTATTTCCATATATCCTCTGTCTCTTTCCATATATCCTCTGTCTCTTTCCATATATCCTCTGTCTCTTTCCATATATCCTCTGTCTATTTCCATATATCATCTCTCTCTTTCCATATATACTCTGTCTCTTTCCATGTATCCTCTGTCTATTTCCATATATCCTCTGTCTCTTTCCATATATCCTCTGCCTCTTTCCATATATACTCTGTCTCTTTCCATGTATCCTCTGTCTATTTCCATATATCCTCTGCCTCTTTCCATATATCCTCTGCCTCTTTCCATATATCCTCTGTCTCTTTCCATATATCCTCTGTCTCTTTCCATATATCCTCTGTCTCTTTCCATATATCCTCTGTCACTTTCCATATATCCTCTGCCTCTTTCCATATATCCTCTGTCTTTTTCCATATATCCTCTGTCTCTTTCCATATATCCTCTGTCTCTTTCAGATATCCTTTGTCTCTTTCCATATATCCTCTGTCTCTTTCCATATATCCTCTGTCTCTTTCCATATATCCTCTGTCTATTTCCATATATCCTCTGTCTCTTTCCATATATACTCTGTCTCTTTCCATATATCCTCTGTCTCTTTCCATATATCCTCTGTCTATTTCCATATATCCTCTGTCTCTTTCCTTATATCCTCTGTCTCTTTCCATATATCCTCTGTCTCTTTCCATATATCCTCTGTCTCTTTCCATATATCCTCTGTCTGTTTCCATATATCCTCTGTCTCTCTGTGAACATCCATTTAATGTTTCACAATTTCTTTTTATCTTTCTTCCTTTTCTCTTTCTCATCTGTTTCTAGTTTTATTCCTCTTCTCTTTCTTTCTCACTTTTTTCTAGTTTTCTTCTTCTCTTTCTTTCTCTCTCACTTTTTCTAGTTTTACTCCTCTTTTCTTTCTTTCTCACTTTTTTCTAGTTTTCTTCCTCTTCTCTTTCTTTCTCACTTTTTCTAGTTTTCCTCCTCTTCTCTGTTTCTTTCTCACTTTTCTAGTTTTCTTCCTCTTCTGTTTCTTTCTCACTTTTTCTAGTTTACCTCCTCTTCTCTGTTTCTTTCTCACTTTTTTTTCTAGTTTTCTTCCTCTTCTCTGTTTCTTTCTCACTTTTTTCTAGTTTTCTTCCTCTTCTCTGTTTCTTTCTCATCTTTTTCTAGTTTTCTTCCTCTTCTCTGTTTCTTTCTCATCTTTTTCTAGTTTTCTTCCTCTTCTCTGTTTCTTTCTCATCTTTTTCTAGTTTTCTTCCTCTTCTCTGTTTCTTTCTCAGCTTTTTCTAGTTTTCTTCCTCTTCTCTGTTTTTCTCACTTTTTTCTAGTTTTCTTCCTATTCTCTGTTTCTTTCTCACTTTTTTCTAGTTTTCTTCCTCTTCTCTTTCTTTCTTTCTCACTCTTTTCTAGTTTTCTTCATATTCTCTTTCTTTCTCACTTTTTTCTAGTTTTCTCCTCTTCTCTGTTTCTTTCTCACTTTTTTCTAGTTTTCTTCCTCTTCTCTGTTTCTTTCTCACTTTTTTCTAGTTTTCTTCCTCTTCTCTGTTTCTTTCTCACTTTTTTCTAGTTTTCTTCCTCTTCTCTGTTTCTTTCTCACTTTTTTCTCTAGTTTTCTTCCTCTTCTCTCTTTCTTTCTCATTTTTTTTTTAGTTTTCTTCCTCTTCTGTTTCTTTCTCACTTTTTTTTCTAGTTTTCTTCCTCTTCTCTCTTTCTTTCTCATTTTTTTTAGTTTTCTTCCTCTTCTGTTTCTTTCTCACTTTTTTCTAGTTTTCTTTCTCTTCTGTTTCTTTCTCACTTTTTTCTAGTTTTCTTCCTCTTCTCTGTTTCTTTCTCACTTTTTTTTCTAGGTTTCTTCCTCTTCTCTTTATTTCTTTCTCACTTTTTTCTAGTTTTCTTCCTTTTCTTTCTTTCTTTCTCATTTTTTTTAGTTTTCTTCCTCTTCTGTTTCTTTCTCACTTTTTTCTAGTTTTCTTCCTCTTCTGTTTCTTTCTCACTTTTTCTAGTTTTCCTCCTCTTCTCTGTTTCTTTCTCATCTTTTTCTAGTTTTCTTCCTCTTCTCTGTTTCTTTCTCACTTTTTCTAGTTTTCCTCCTCTTCTCTGTTTCTCATTTTTTTTAGTTTTCTTCCTCTTCTGTTTCTTTCTCATCTTTTTCTAGTTTTCTTCTTCTTCTCTGTTTCTTTCTCACTTTTTCTAGTTTTCCTCCTCTTCTCTGTTTCTTTCTCACTTTTTCTAGTTTTCTTCCTCTTCTCTGTTTCTTTCTCACTTTTTTCTAGTTTTCTTCCTCTTCTCTGTTTCTTTCTCACTTTTTCTAGTTTTCCTCCTCTTCTCTGTTTCTTTCTCACTTTTTTTCTAGTTTTCTTCCTCTTCTCTGTTTCTTTCTCACTTTTTCTAGTTTTCTTCCTCTTCTCTGTTTCTTTCTCACTTTTTTTCTAGTTTTCTTCCTCTTCTCTCTTTCTTTCTCATTTTTTTAGTTTTCTTCCTCTGCTGTTTCTTTCTCACTTTTTCTAGTTTTCCTCCTCTTCTCTGGTTCTTTCTCACTTTTTCTAGTTTTCTTCCTCTTCTCTTTCTTTCTCACTTTTTTCTAGTTTTCTTCCTCTTCTCTGTTTCTTTCTCACTTTTTCTAGTTTTCCTCCTCTTCTCTGTTTCTTTCTCACTTTTTTTCTAGTTTTCTTCCTCTTCTCTGCTTCTTTCTCACTTTTTTCTAGTTTTCTTCCTCTTCTCTGTTTCTTTCTCATCTTTTTCTAGTTTTCTTCCTCTTCTCTGTTTCTTTCTCATCTTTTTCTAGTTTTCTTCCTCTTCTCTGTTTCTTTCTCAGCTTTTTCTAGTTTTCTTCCTCTTCTCTGTTTCTTTCTCAGCTTTTTCTAGTTTTCTTCCTCTTCTCTGTTTCTTTCTCACCTTTTTTCTAGTTTTCTTCCTCTTCTCTGTTTCTTTCTCACTTTTTCTAGTTTTCTTCCTCTTCTCTGTTTCTTTCTCACTTTTTTTCTAGTTTTCTTCCTCTTCTCTCTTTCTTTTAGTTTTCTTCCTCTTCTGTTTCTTTCTCACTTTTTCTAGTTTCCTCCTCTTCTCTGTTTCTCATTTTTTTTTTATTTTTTTTCCTCTTCTGTTTCTTTCTCACTTTTTTCTAGTTTTCTTCCTCTTCTCTGTTTCTTACTCACTTTTTCTAGTTTTCTTTCTCTTCTCTTTCTTTCTCACTTTTTTCTAGTTTTCTTTCTCTTCTCTTTCTTTCTCACTTTTTTCTAGTTTTCTTCCTCTTCTCTGTTTCTTACTCACTTTTTCTAGTTTTCTTTCTCTTCTCTTTCTTTCTCACTTTTTTCTAGTTTTCTTCCTCTTCTCTTTCTTTCTCAGCTTTTTCTATTTTTCTTCCTCTTCTGTTTCTTTCTCAGCTTTTTCTAGTTTTCTTCCTCTTCTCTGTTTCTTTCTCACTTTTTTCTAGTTTTCTTCCTCTTCTCTGTTTCTTTCTCATCTTTTTCTAGTTTTCTTCCTCTTCTCTGTTTCTTTCTCACTTTTTTCTAGTTTTCTTCCTCTTCTCTGTTTCTTTCTCATCTTTTTCTAGTTTTCTTCCTCTTCTCTGTTTCTTTCTCATTTTTTTCTAGTTTTCTTCCTCTTCTCTGTTTCTTTCTCAGCTTTTTCTAGTTTTCTTCCTCTTCTCTGTTTCTTTCTCACTTTTTTCTAGTTTTCTTCCTCTTCTCTGTTTCTTTCTCACTTTTTTCTAGTTTTCTTCCTCTTCTCTGTTTCTTTCTCACTTTTTTCTAGTTTTCTTCCTCTTCTCTGTTTCTTTCTCATCTTTTTCTAGTTTTCCTCCTCTTCTCTGTTTCTCATCTTTTTCTAGTTTTCTTCCTCTTCTGTTTCTTTCTCTTTGCTTCTCTCTTTTCCTCTGTCTCAATCACTTCTTGTTTTTCTCACTCTATTTCTTTCTCTCTCCTTTTTTCTCCCTCTTCATCTCTTTTCTCTCCCTTACTTTTTCTCTCTTTTCACTATCACTATTTTTTCCCTCTTTTTCATCCTGTCATATTCAAAGAAGCTTTTTTGCCAGGACCACATGCACATGTAGAGTAGAGATGGGGACTGTGGGGATGATGGGTAGGGACTGTAGGAACAATGGATGGTGATGAAGGCTCTTGAAGTTCATAGCTTTTTACGTCCAGACAGATTAGACAGTCTCCTGAACTGAGTGTCCCTCACTGCTGAGTATTTGGTGCAGTGTAGCAGGAGGGGGGACCCATTCTTCAGATCACAGTCTTCCTGGGCTTGTACCTCTGTCTGTTGGCCGGATTCGATGGCTAGACTGTGGGCACTGAGTCTATACCAGCTCATGATCTGGTGGTCTCCAGGTTTCTCCAGATCGGAAGCCAGGCTGTAGTCTCTCTGTTGACTCCAGTATATTGTCAGCTTCTGGCAGTTGATGAAATTGTTCCTCTAATTATTCTCATACCTCTCTTGGCCCTCGTCTACCATCTTCCCGATTCCAGCTTTTGTCAGGCTGCGTTGGTTGGTGATTCAGTCATCATAGGTTGAGATGAGCTGTTGCGGGGGCCTGGTTTGGTTGAGTTGTTCCAGTGAGGCTGGATTGAGTGGGCTGTTTCGGGGGTACCAGTTTGGATGAGCAATTCTGGCTATCTTGGATGGTGTGAGCTGTTCCAGGCATTCTTGTTCACCTGGACCCCTACATGTAGTCAGTGTTTATGGTGGTGGGAGCTTGGACTGCTAATATGAACGTGAGTCTGGAATGACAGTGCCCTCTTCTGTACTTCTATGTCTAGGGGAATCTGCCATGCTCAGCCTGGCAGGCAATGTTGGAGAGGCTCCAGTAGGTCTGAAGATAAGGCTTACACAATTCCAGGTGGAATCTCATCTTGACCAGTTTTGGGGTGTGTGAGAACCCCAGACTTCACTGCCATACTGAAGCATTAGGGTGATGATGGAATCAAAGATTTTCAGCTAAACCATTAATGGTGGCCAAAGACAGTAGAGTTTTCTCCAGATGGCACAGAATAGGGTTTGTCAACCCCTGTGTCACGTGTGACCCTGTATGGCTAATAATGTAACCCAACACAGATGTTCAGTGAACGTTAGTGCTTAAATGTATATTCACCACCTACCCTTTCATTTTTACACGGAAAACTGATCATAGGCACAGGGTGTTCTGTATTGAACGCCGCCGTGACACTTAAGGACTGGATTAAGTCCAGCGCTGGTCAGTACTAGTGTACCGCCCTGAGAGAGGCTCGGCCACTCTCCGCCACTCGAGGTTCGGGCTCGGGTTGTCGGTGGCACAAGCACCTCCGGACCGGGGGCCACGTCGCTCTGTTAAGGGGAGGCAGTGGGGTGGTGGTGTGGGACGAGGTGCGCAGCCGGGGGCCGCGTTATCGTCAGAAGGGTCGTGACGCCACCCACGGGTCGTGGTGACGGGATGCACCACCGCTGCAGCTGGAGTGATGGGGGCTCGTGCGGGATCAGTGTTGTGGCCGCAGCCTAGATGTTAGCCCCTCCGTGGGTAGGGGCGGTGTGTCCCGGGGCCCGGTGGGGACTGCTGGCGACGGTGTTGTTGTCGGGGTGCAGGGTGCCGTGCAGTGTTGTGCCCGGATGGCACTGGTGTACTCACGATTAATTCACACTCGGAGTCACTGGTAAACCAAAGTTTGGGTATGGTCGGGTCCCGCAGCCGGCTGCTTGTGTCCCTTGTGAGACTGATGGTGGCCCCTTTCCTTTGCACCTTTTGTTTGCGTTGAGCTGCCGGAGGAGCCCTCGGTTGCCCACAGGCGCTGGCCCGTTGAATGTTTTGCCCTTGGCGGTGGCTCTCACCCGGTATCGGTGGGCTTTTGCCTTCTTTCGGGACTTTGGGTGAGGATGAACCCGTGAGGTCCAGCCAGCAATCAGTTAATTTGCCTAAACTCAGTGGCTTCTAAGCTAGGACGGGGTCTGAGTACCCGGTTTCTGGTGCTCCGGTAAACGGTTGACTCCGGTTCAGGGCCGGCAGGCTCCAACCCTGGCCCGGTCCCTACGGTTCCACCGGTTGCTGTACCGGTACTCCTGCAGGCGGCCACCACCATCTGCCTGCCTGACGTTCAAGGATCCCAGGCTCCTACCCGGGTCCCTGACAGCTCTACAACTCCACTCCTCTCACTGTCACTCTCCGCAACTGCTCTCTCTAAACTGTTTGTATTTCCTGCCTCAGGCCAGTAGTCTCCTCGGTGGGCGTGCCTTTCCGCCTGACTCCGCCCACCTGGTGTGCCCTACTGGCTCTGAGGAAGGCATCAGGTCTCCCTTTCAGGTGACGGGTGTGTCCTCACAAGGGATGGGGGTTTGTGTGTAATGTGGTAGATGTTGTTACCTGTGACCCCTGGGGTCCAGGGCATCACACTAGCGTCAGGGCTTTATTTCTGGAAGTTAGCGAGCTGCTATTTCACGCCTGTCATCGCAGCTCTGCAACTCATTAGTTTTGCATCATTAGGGTCTGGGTGAATCTATATACAACATAGTCTCAGTGAGTCCTATGTGATGTGTATACAGCAGTCCCAGTGTATCCTACATGATGTACAATTGTCCCAGTATATCTTATGCCATAGCAATCTCAATGTCTTGGTGACTCCTATTTGATGTATATACTGCAGTCTCAGTGTATCCTGTGTGTTGTATACACAGCAATCTCAGTGTATCCTGTGTGTTGTTACACAGCAATCTCAGTGTATCCTGTGTGATGTATACACAGCAATCTCAGTGTATCCTGTTATGTATACACATCAAACTCAGTGTATCCTATGAGAGGTATACATAATTCTCAGTGTATCCTATGGGAGGTATACAGAATTCTCTGTGTCTCCCCTGTGATGTATGCACAGAAGTCTTGGTCTCGCCTATGTGATGTACACACAGCATTTTCATTGTATCCTGTGATGTAAATCCTGCAGTCTCAGTGTCTCCGATGTGATTTATATACTGCAGTCTCAGTGTCTCCGATGTGATGTATATAGAGCAGTCTCAGTGTTTCCTATGTGATGTATATACAGCAGCCTCAGTGTTTGCTATGTGCTGTATACAGTTGTCTTCTTCTATGGGATGTATATACAGCAGGCTCCATGTCAGCTAGATAGTATATATACAGCATGCTCAGTGTCTCCTATGTGATGTATCAAGGCTTCAAATAGATTGGATCAGGGGCTTACAAACTTTTCTTTATCTCCTTTGAAACCTTGCCAATGAAAATTCATGAACCATGTGGGGGAAACTTCCCCAACCCATCCCAGGGAAAGAAACCACAAGTCCTTTGTCCGTTTATGCCCACAAGAGGTGCACTTGGGCCTTTCCCCCATTTTGGTCTTTCTCCCATTCTTCGAATGTTTTTTTCTTTCTGATGTATTCCCATGCACCCCTTATCAGGCGACCCTCACTCGGTTTTGAGAGGACCATCAGAGGCATAGTGTGGGGGGGGCAGAGTGAGAAGGCAGGCAACTGTTCCCCAGAAAACCCACTTGCAGCAAGTTCCGAGGCAAGAGTTAGGTGTTTCCCAGTCTGTCATTTTTTTAAAAGAAAGTGGGAACGATAAAAGAAATGTAATTTGCAACCTGTGGTGTAGCAAGATGAGCCGGAGCCTGACTGCGACCAGCCTGACCACCAGCAGCATGCTCAGGCACATTTCATCAAAGCACCCGGCTAGGTGGGTCGAACGCCTAGGTCCACAATTAGTGGCTTGGGGAGAGCCCACTGCCTCTTCACCTGTGCTGCGTGCTGTTCAATCCCCTCTCCAGGACGCAAATGCAGATGCCCTGAACCTATTGTTGCATATTCGCAAGCACCATCAGCAACATTTTCTATTTGTCCCAGGGCAATGTTCACCTGTCTCTACCACAGGTCTTGAAATGCAAACACAAATACCCAGCCACCCACCCAAATCCAAAGGCCAAAACACTAAACAGGCACCTTTCCAGACTGCTTGCCCTGGAAATATTGCAGTTTAGGTGTGTGAACTGAGGGCAGCAGCCGTCCTGCAGTACTCAGTCTCCAGCTGCCAATATATATTATAGTGTGCCATCCCCACCTTACATCTGCGTGAGTTCCATAAAATCACTGGTGCCATGACCAACGCAGTTAGGTTGCAGCAGCAGTATACCTATAGAAGAATTGTAAAACAATATACCCTGCCTATATGCCTCTAATCCAAAACTATCCCTCCTCCAGCAGCTATCCCCACACTGACTGCAGCTAATAGTGGTATTACTAGGGAATAGAAAAGATGTAGACTTGAAAAGTACTTTTAGTTTTAGGTTGCAGCAGCGAGGACTGTAAGGGGTACTTTGCACACTACGACATCGCAGGTGCGGTGTCGGTGGGGTCAAATCGAAAGTGACGCACATCCGGCGTCGCTGTCGATATCTGAGTGTGTAAATCCTTTTGGATACGATTAACGAGCGCAAAAGCGTCGGTATCGTATGATCGGTGTAGCGTCGGTCATTTCCATAATTTCGGAAGGACCGATGTTACGATGTTGTTCCTCGTTCCTGTGGCAGCACACATCGCTGTGTGAGAAGCCGCAGGAGCGAGGAACATCATCTTACCTGCGTCCTGGCTGCAATGAGGAAGGAAGTAGGTGGGCGGGATGTTTACGTCCTGCTCATCTCCGCCCCTCCGCTTCTATTGGCCGCCTGCCGTGTGACATCGCTGTGACGCCGCACGACGCGACCCCTTAGGAAGGAGGCGGTTTGCCGGCCAGAGCGATGTCGCAGGGCAGGTAAGTGCGTGTGAAGCTGGCGTAGCGATAATGTTTGCTATGGCAGCTATCACAAGATATCGCTGCTGTGATGGGAGCGGGGACTATCGCGATCGGCATCGCTACCATCGGCTTGCGATATCGTAGTGTGAAAAGTACTCCTAAGGCTATAATCCCTGCCTACAGCCTCTAATACACTATCCCTTCTCCAGAAAAAACCAAGGAGAAAAATTGTATGAAAAACACCCTGAATATAAATAAATAAATTGCAAGTGCTTAATAACAGGGTACTTAGTGTATACATTTTTGCAAAAAGGTAAAAAGCTGTCTCACCTCGTCACGGTGCACCCATCTGAGATAGTCCCTAACATACTGAAGTTAAAAACATTATCAATACCTGACTTGTGTCATGTCAAAACTCCAATATGGATGGTGGCAAGTGGTTAGCTGTGTCCCAGATAAAATACACAGCAAAGTGAGACGCAATCAGCTGTTCAGTCTCAGTACTAGGAGGGCTGCACCCCCAACTTGCAACCAAGCAAGAAAACATACAAAAAACACAAAAACCTGAGCTGAAACAATGTTCAGTAAACATGCAACATTAAGCATGTGAATTGCAGCCTTAAGACTAGAAAAAACCAAGGAGAAAAATTGTATGAAAAATACCCTGAATATAAATAAATAAATTGCAAGTGCTTAATAACAGGGTACTTAGTGTATACATTTTTGCAAAAAGGTAAAAAGCTGTCTCACCTCGTCACGGTGTACCCATCTGAGACAGTCCCTAACCAACTAAAGTTAAAAACATTATCAATACCTGACTTGTGTCATGTCAGAACTCCAATATGGATGGTGGCAAGTGGTTAGCTGTGTCCCAGATAAAATACACAGCAAAGTGAGACGCAATCAGCTGCAATTCACATGCTTAATGTTGCATGTTTACTGAACATTGTTTCAGCTCAGGTTTTTGTGTTTTTTGTATGTTTTCTTGCTTGGTTGCAAGTTGGGGGTGCAGCCCTCCTAGTACTGAGACTGAACAGCTGATTGCGTCTCACTTTGCTGTGTATTTTATCTGGGACACAGCTAACCACTTGCCACCATCCATATTGGAGTTCTGACATGACACAAGTCAGGTATTGATAATGTTTTTAACTTCAGTAGGTTAGGGACTGTCTCAGATGGGTGCACCGTGACGAGGTGAGACAGCTTTTTACCTTTTTGCAAAAATGTATACACTAAGTACCCTGTTATTAAGCACTTGCAATTTATTTATTTATATTCAGGGTATTTTTCATACAATTTTTCTCCTTGGTTTTTTCTAGTCTTAAGGCTGCAATTCACATGCTTAATGTTGCATGTTTACTGAACATTGTTTCAGCTCAGGTTTTTGTGTTTTTTACTATCCCTTCTCCAGCAGCTCTCCCTACACTAAATGCAGGTATTATTAGAGAATATAATAATTTTTTTAACACACTGTCCCTTCTCCAGCAGAGTCTCTCCCTAGTCCCTACATTAGTGTCCAGAGCGTGGCGTCACTGGGTGTTGTATAGCCCCGATGATGCGATGCTGCTGACCAATCACAGGGCGGGAACTGGAGCACGGCACCTGAGCACAAGGATACTCAATCGAGTACAAAGCACATCGAGCACACTCGCTCAACACTAGTGACAAATAAATACAATATATAGTATCCTAATGGCAGTGGAGCTATTGTTATGTGGCATCGGGGGGTGCCGTCCTGATTGGGGTACATCGGACTCTTGCTGATCCTTCATATACAGAGGACAGGAGGCCGATCTGTCTATTTTCGTTGCTGGGTGATCTTGTATTCTATTGATGTATATGGCTGACTGTAATATTAAGATCTCCACACCAGATCAAATCCTCTGAAACTCCGTCTGGATGATCGGGGTCTTCTAGAAGATAAGCTGTGAACTCTATAGGATCTATATGAGTCTTGCATGTTGCGACGTTGTAGACGTGTTATTGCATTAATGCTGTCTCTGGCTGGACGACGGCTCACAAAATCAGCGGGTGTGGCGGGTAAACGGCTGTGTATCTCTGGCCCCGGAGGCCTCCTGGCACAGCGCGGGTCGCACTGGCACTGACATCTCCTGATACTTTATGCTTTTTAGTATTTCTCTACTGAAGTTCTCACAGTGGATATTTGACTTGTCTTTTGTATTATCATCCTCTTCCTCGTGGCCCGGTGGTGGCGGTGGCAGCGGTGTGATCAGTCCTTTTCGTCAGTATTTTGTCGTTTGTTTGGCCGCTTTTCTGGGTAGATTACATCGTAGGTGATTTTACATGTGACAGTGTCTTTTTATGTTACCATACTTCTCGTTTCTCTGTTGATGTCGGTTTCCCTTCGTCCGCTCTAGTTTCATTATCGCTCTTTTTATGGGGCGCCATGTTTTTATTGGGATTTTAAAGCTGCAGAATTCCTGGTGGCAGATAGAACGAAGGTTTTTGCTTTCGGTAACACTTGTTTATTTAATGTGCGGCCTTAGACAAGTCTTCTTCTTCCGATGCCGCCCCGGACACTCCAGAGAAGGTCCTCCCCGGACACTCCAGAGAAGGTGTCACGGGCGGGGAGGGGACGCTGCGCTCACCACGCTCGGGTCCGGCACTGCTGCTGCTTCGCTTGCTGCTCGGTGGCTCGAGCGGTGTGCCGGATCCGGGGACTCGAGCGGCGCTCCTCGCCCGTGAGTGAAAAGGGGAATGGTTTGGGGGATTTATTGTCCATGACGCCACCCACGGTTGTGGTGATATTGGTGACACCACCGCTGCTCTGGACGTGGATCCCGGGAGCGATGACAGGGAGCAGCTTGGATGTTCTTTTTCCCCTCCTTGGGTAGGGGGGTTGGTTGTCCCGGGGCCCGGTGAGAGAGAGATGGCAGGCGGGTTACGGGACCTGGTGAGGTGCAAGGTCGCGGGGGCAGCGCGGTGCCGCACGGCACGGTGGTACTCACTCAGCCAATGATGAATGCAAAGTTTCTGGTAAAACAAACGGCTGGATGGACGGGTCCCACAGACGGCTGCGGTGGTTCTTCTCCCGGTAGGTTGGTGGTGACTGCCTTTCCCTGCACCTGTGTTATGTTCTCAGTTCTGGTGGCTTCCCACCGGTAACCCGCTCCCCAGCTTGGATGGATGCTGAGGGAGCCCCTTTTGCCCGCAGGCTCTGGCCCTGGGAACTGTAGCCTTGGCGGTGACTGTATTTCCCTTCACGGCTTGAGCGGTTGCCTTCAATCGGGTCTTGACTGCTGGGAAACCCCGGAGGTTCCCTTCGCTAATGGATTTGACCGCTTTTACGGCGACTCCAAGCCTGGTCGGGGTCCGTAGGCCCTGCCGAACAGTGCTGGCTTCTTTTCGCTCCCCGATCCGGTACCGGCGGGCCACCGCCCATCCCCGGTCCTTACGGTTCACGTCAATCAGCCCCTCCTACAGACGGTCACCACCGTCTGCCAACCTTGCTGTATGTGCCTGGGCCACGCACCCGGACACCGTCAGTCTGCTCTGCTACCACTTCACTCCTCAACTCTCCAAACTCAACTCACTACTCTACTGACTGCTCTCTCTTCCTTTTCCCGCCTCCAGGACTGTGAACTCCTTGGTGGGTGGGGCCAACCGCCTGGCTCCACCCCCTGGTGTGGACATCAGCCCCTGGAGGGAGGCAACAAGGATTTTTGTCTGACCTTGCTGTGCCTAGCCAGGGTGTGGGGTGTGTTGTTGCAGTATCTGTGACGTCCTGGCTTGTCCAGGGCGCCACATTCCCCCTTAGTAAAATGCAGACCGTCCGCGGGCTGCCCGTCCATCACCGGTTTTATTTTTGCTAACTGCAAAAGATAGAAAACGGTAAAAACATGTAAAAATCACAAACATTTTTAGTCAAACTTCCCATAACGAGAGGCACATTCTTAAACGTTGCTAACGGTACATGTCTATCAAACGGCACGGCTTCCGCTCTTCTCCCACCCAAACAACCTAGCCCTGATGCTGCCCCTAAGAAGTGGGCAGCACCCCTTGACCCCAGTCCAGAACCAAGTTGCCCGAGCGGGTACGGTCCCTTTCAGGGGGCCCGCGTCCATGGGGACCCCTGAACCCCCGGAGGATCGCCACCGGTTCTGGTGGTGGCCGGGCCCCAGCCTACTCCACTGCGGGCCCTTCCTCCAATCTGCCTCTCCGGAGGTGGTAATGGTTTAAGCCAACAATTATTTACAATCCACAAGTTCGTGGTTGCCCTGCAAGTTCTCGGGCTTGTCCGTAAGAAGATGCCTACGCAACAGTTGCAGAAAGTCCCTACGGGGACTAGTTGCCGGCAACGGCCGGTTCAATCACGGTTCCAATCAGATAACTTCTTCGGTTGATTCAATCTTAGCATTCTAACTTTTATCTATACACTCAACACAGCAAGCCCCCCTTAAAGAGTAGTTTCCCTGTACCTAAGTAGGAGTCTACCTAGGTTGGGACGTGTGGACCTTCGGGGCCCAGTGTCAGTGGTGGCAGGCAGTGGGGCAGAGGGAACAACTAGTTCCTCCTCCCTGCTATCATGTGGGGCAGGCGGAGGCGTAGGGGAGCTGGGTGCAGGTACATCCCTGGGCACTGGCTCATGGTCGATCACTTCCATCACTTCCTCATCCACGGGTTGTGGGAACAGTATTACTGGAAGAATCACTGCGCCGTTCTGCGTAGGCCAGTCTGCCGGGAAATCACCCATCACGGTATGGATTACCTCTTTTTCTTTCTCCTCCGCCGGCCTGGGAACCGGAGCTTCAGCTGCTACCCTCAATGGTGGTGGGCATCTCTTTAGATGGTCCCGGGAAACCGTGGCCAAAGTCTTCCCCTGGTCACGGCTGATCTGATAGGCCTTGCCATTCTCCCATCCAGTGGGCTGTACCACATATGGGGTCTTTTCCTATTGATCATCCAGCTTGTGGGTCCTTCTTTTACGCTTCAGCACTACATCCCCAGGCTGGAAGGGACCGGCATGCGCCTTCTTGTTGAAGCACTGCTCCTGCTGTCCCCCACTCCGGCACAAGTTCTTTTCAACATATTTCTGGACCTGTCGGTACTGTGCTCTCCGCCGAGTGTCCCATCCAGCTGTCGAAGGCTTTCAACCCCATTTCTAAGTCCACTGGTAGCCTGCCGGGGCGAGCCCTCGTCAGGTATGCTGGAGTGCATTTCGTAGAGCTGGAAGGGATGTTGTTATACATATCGATCAGGATCTTGCAGCCGTACAACTGGCAGAATTCCTGGAATACCTCTGCTTCAAAGGCCGGACCCTGGTCGGTAAGCACCCTCTTGGGGTATCCATGCGGTCGACAGAAATAAGCCTGGAACGCTCTAGCGGCGGTACGGCCGGTTAGGTCCTTAACTGGGACAACCACCATGAACCTTGAATGAATCTACGATGGTCAGAGCGTAGGTGTACCCACTTCGGCTGGGGGTGAGCTTCACATGGTCGAGGGCAACCAGCTCCAGCGGTTGATTCGTAATGATCGGGTGTAGGGGTGCCTTCTGGCTGGCCTCGTCCTTCCTTCTCAATGCGCAGGGGCCGCATTCTCGGCACCAGGCCTCCACAGATTCCCGCATTCCATTCCAATAGAACCGCTCTCTCAACAACATCTCCAGCTTCTTCCGCCCGAAGTGCCCAGCACCATCATGGTATGCTTGCAAGACGGTGGGCACGTTAGCCTGGGGAATCACTAGCTGGCGAACCTTCTCGTGGGTCTTCGGGTTAATCAGCTGACGATACAACTTCCCCTGGTGCAGGTACAGCCAGGTCCGTTCTCGCCACAGACGTTGGGCTTCAGCAGGGGCGGCAGGGTCTATCCCAGCAGAACCCTGTTCCACCAGGGTCTTGACCAAGCGGACAGCAGGTGCCTGGTCCTGAGGTTCTTGCCACTCCTGACTGGGCAGCGGGTCTAGGTTCACCCGTTGTTGATGGACATGCACCTTCTCGGTTAGCGGCCGGTGAAATGCAGGCAACTCGATCTCTTCAAGGTCGTCATCCTCCGGCATTTCTTCCGACAGGTGGGGCATCCGGGAGACTGCATCGGCATTAACGTTGGTACGGCCGGCCCGGTACTTGATGGTGAAATCGTAGTTGGCTAACCTGGCCACCCACCGCTGCTCCAACGCGCCCAGCTTGGCTGTATCTAGATGGGTTAGCGGGTTATTGTCCGTGTAAGCGGTGAACTTGGCTGCTGCCAGGTAATGGCGGAACCGCTCGGTGATAGCCCACACCAGTGCTAAGAGCTCAAGCTTGAAAGAGCTGTAGTTCTCAGGATTCCTTTCAGTCGGTCGGAGTTTTCGGCTAGCATAAGCAATCACCTTCTCCCTTCCGTCTTGGACCTGGGATAGAACAGCCCCAAAGCCCACATTGCTGGCGTCGGTGTAGAGGATGAATGGGCGGCTGTAGTCGGGGTACGCTAGGATTTCCTCCCCGGTCAGGGCCGCTCTCAGCTGGCGGAAGATTCTTCATGCTTTTCTTCCCACACCAATGGGGCTCCTAGGGGTCTACCACCCTTGGTCTGTCCCTCGAGGAGGTCTTGCATGAAGGCAGCCATTTTCGTGTACCCCTTAATGAAGCTACGGTAATATCCCACCAGGCCCAGGAACTGCCTCACTTCCCTCACTGTGGTCGATCTCGGCCAGTTTTGGATGGCAGTGATCTTCTCGGGGTCGGGGGCGACACCTTCCGCACCCACCACATGTCCAAGGTACTGCACTCTGGGCTTCAGCAGATGACACTTTGAGGGTTTCAACTTCATCCCATACTTCGCAAGGGACGCGAACACCTCGGCTAGGTGCTCCAGGTGGGCTTCATACGTCTGTGAATACACAATCACATCATCTAAGTACAGCAGGACGGTCTCGAAATTTAGGTGACCCAGACAGCATTCCATCAGCCGTTGGAAGGTTCCGGGGGCATTGCACAGCCCGAACGGCATGCTGTTAAACTCACAGAGTCCCATGGGAGTGGCGAAGGCAGTCTTCTCTCGGTCTTCAGGCGCCACGGCCACCTGCCAGTACCCACTGGTGAGGTCAAGGGTAGAGAAGTAGTT
This sequence comes from Anomaloglossus baeobatrachus, assembly GCF_048569485.1. Classification (NCBI taxonomy): domain Eukaryota; kingdom Metazoa; phylum Chordata; class Amphibia; order Anura; family Aromobatidae; genus Anomaloglossus; species Anomaloglossus baeobatrachus. The sequence goes on from NC_134354.1 coordinate 798,440,362, forward strand.
AGCGGTTCTCAGCGCGGCCAGGGACTCTTCAATACGGGGCAGAGGGTAAGCATCCTTATGCGTTATCTAGTTAATCTTCCGGTAATCCACACACATCCTCATGGTGCCATCCTTCTTCTTAACCAGCACCAACGGGGCAGCCTAGGGACTACAGCTGTCCCTAATAACCCCCGCCTCCTTCATGTTCCTCAACATGTCTTTGGCGCATTGGTAGTGTGCAGGGGGAATAGGCCTGTACCTCTCTTTAATAGGGGGGTGTTCACCGGTGGGGATGTGGTGTTGGACCCCTTTAATCTGCCCAAAATCTAGAGGATGTTTGCTAAAAACTCGCTCATACTCCTGTACCACCCGGTATACCCCTTCCTTGTGGTGTGTGGGGGTATCATCAGTGCCTATGTGTAGCTCTCGACACCACTCGTCTAACTCCCCCTGGGGTGGGTGAGTTCTGGCAGTACGTGATGAGATCGGGGGAACGGCCTCGTGGATGGTGTGGGGATCTAGAGTGAGCAACTTGGCAAGGGTAGCGTACCGGGGAAGCCTAACCTCTTCCTCCCCACAGTTCCCTTACGGGCACACTCCCTTTCTTGACGTCTATCACCCCTCGGGCGGCCATTACTGTGGGCCAGTGTTCGGAGGGCATGGGCTCTATCATGGCGGGGTAGTCTCGCCCTTGGGGCCCTACCGCTGCCCTACACCAAATCATCATCTCACTCCTGGGAGGCACAATCAAAGGGGCCGCGTCCATCACTCTCACTCCCCCAATCTCTCCTCCTGTCGAGATCACATGCTGGCGATACATCAGGGCCCAGATCTCACACTGCACAGCTCTATGTCGGCTGCCCGCCGCTGTGGCGGCCAGCTGCTGCAGTAGGGTCAACACCTCAATCATACAGTGCTCCATCACATTAGTCCCTAGCACTACTTTCGGGTTATGATCGCTGGGTTCATTCATTATCACAATCAACCCCTGGTGTTGCAGTTCAGCTCGTCCCACAGTCATGGCCACTTGTTTGTACCCCACTTGGGTCAATGGGAGTCCATCAGCGGCAATCAGTGTCATGCTGCCATCTGGGGGGGCAAGTTCGTCCTTCCCCCAATACCGTTGATACAGTGTGTCTGGTATTGTGGTTATCTGAGATCCAGTGTCCAGGAGAGCCATCAGCGGGATGCCGTCCACTGCCAGGGGGATGATGGTCCGGGCTCCGATGTACCGGTCCCGCCAGTCTGGGGGGCCACTGGGTTCTACTCCTGAGGATTGGCCCGTGGCCCCAGGGGTTGCTCGTTTAACGGACACCGTCGAGAGTAGTGGCCGGGCTTGCTGCACTTGTAACAAATCGGAGGTCCATACCGTGAGTCATTGGCCCTTCTCAGCTCCATCCAGGGGACGTCCTCGGGGCTGTCGGCGAGCTGCATCTTCCCCGGGGGCTGGGATCTGGTCGGAGGCTGGAGTGCAGCGAGGATCTTGGCGAGGTCCCCATCCATGCGGCGGACCTGGGCAGCCAGTTCCTCCATCATTCCGCTTGGGGCTGTAGGTACCGGAGGCGTTGGGAAGGCAGGGGCCACCACGATGGGAGCCGTCTCAGCTGGCCATGGGGCTATCTCAGGGACTTCCGATGCTGGGGGCTGCAGAGTTTTTATGGCCCGTTCCTTTAACACGGCAAAGTCCACATCGGGGTGTTCTAGGGCCCACAGCCGGAGTTGTTTGCGGTCCTCCGAGGACCTCATCCCCTGCACAAACTACTCAACTAACATTTTGTTGCTGTCCGCATCATTAATGGTGTCTACCCGCTTCAGTGTGCGGAGGGCGGTTTGTAGGCGCAAGGTATAGTCCCGAATACTATCCGCGGGCCGTTGCCGGCATTGATAAAACTGCATCCGCAGCTCAGCTTCGGTACGGGTCTCAAAGGCAGTCTGCAGCTTCTCAAAGATGGTGGCTACAGAGGACCGGTCCCCCTCGGCCCAGGTCTCCACCTCCTGCTCAGCCGCGCACCTGTGTTATGTTCTCGGTTCTGGTGGCTTCCCACCGGTAACCTGCTTCCCCAGCTTGGATGGATGCTGAGGGAGCCCCTTTTGCCCGCAGGCTCTGGCCCTGGGAACTGTAGCCTTGGCGGTGACTGTATTTCCCTTCACGGTTTGAGCGGTTGCCTTCAATCGGGTCTTGACTGCTGGGAAACCCCGGAGGTTCCCTTCGCTAACGGATTTGACCGGTTTTACGGCGACTCCAAGCCTGGTCGGGGTCCGTAGGCCCTGCCGAATGGTGCTGGCTTCTCTTCGCTCCCCGATCCGGTACCGGCGGGCCACCGCCCGTCCACGGTCCTTACGGTTCACGTCAATCAGCCTCTCCTGCAGACGGTCACCACCGTCTGCCAATCTTGCTGTATGTGCCCGGGCCACGCACCCGGACACCGTCAGTCTGCTCCGCTACCACTTCACTCCTCAACTCTCCAAACTCAACTCACTACTCTACTGACTGCTCTCTCTTCCTTTTCCCGCCTCCAGGACAGTGAACTCCTCAGCAGGTGGGGCCAACCGCCTGGCTCCACCCCCTGGTGTGGACATCAGCCCCTGGAGGGAGGCAACAAGGATTTTTGTCTGACCTTGGTGTGCCTAGCCGGGGTGTGGGGTGTGTTGTTGCAGTATCTGTGATGTCCTGGCTTGTCCAGGGCGCCACAAAGGTCCTCCCCGGACACTCCAGAGAAGGTCCTCACGGCCGGGCTCTTCAGCAGCTCTCTGGATTGTGTGCGGCTCCCTGATATTCGGGATATTTGGGTCCTGGTCAGTTCATGTCCTTGACCCTCAGATGAAGGGTTCCGGCCGATCTTGTCTTCTCCTCCTCCTTTTCTTTTTCTTGATAGTGAGTGTCCACGTGCAGCTGACGTTCTCCAGGAATTGCAGTTTGTCTTCGAGATCTTGGCGTTATTTCTTTCTTTCTCTCGCTCTTGTCCTTTCTTACTCTCTCTATTTTTCTTTCATCTTCCTCTCTTTTTTGCCTAATTTCTTTTTCTCACCTTTTTCACTCTCTTACTTTCTCCCTTTATTTTTCTCTCCTTTCTTTCTTTTCCTCTGTCTCTTTCTCTCGCTCACTCCTTTCTCTCCCTTTCTTTCCTTCTTTATTTCTTTCTTTGTCTTTCTCTCTGTCTCTCTCTCTCTCTGTCTCTCTCTCTCTTTCCCCTTCTCTCTCTTTCTCTTTCTTTCTCTCTCTCCCTTTCTCTCTGTCTCTTTCTCTCTCTCTTTCTCTCTCTTTCCCTCTCTCTGTCTCTCTCTCTGTCTCTCTGTCTTTCATTCTCTCTTTCTCTCTCTCTCTTTCCCTCTCTCTTTCTCTTTCTTTCTCTCTCTCCTCTCTCTTTCTCTCTCTTTCTCTCTGTCTCTCTCTTTCTTTCTCTCTCTCTGTCTCTCTCTTTCTCTCCCCCTCCGGTGATCCACTCTTGCCCGGTGTGTGCCGGTCTTGCCTGTGTACAGTTGTATCGTCCGGCTCAGATAAGGCCTCGGTGGTGGGCGAGGATCGGGACATTGTTTGATTTCTATATATAGACAATGTCTTCATTCATCAATTTTTACTGGAATTCTGGAGAAATGAAAAGTTGTAACATTATATAGTAGAGTAAGTAAGTAAGTAGAGTAAGAATGTGTCGCGGGCGGAGGAGGGGACGCTGCGCTCTCCCACTGCTCGGGTCCGGCCGCTGCTGCGGCTGCCGCTGCTTGGTGGTGGCTCGAGCGGTGTGCCGGATCCCGGGGACTCGAGCGGCGTTCCTCGTCCGTGAGTGAAAAGGGGATTTGATTGTGGGGATTTGGTTATTGTCCGTAACGCCACCCACGGTTGTGGTGATATTGGTGACACCACCGCTGCTCTGGACGGGGATCCCGGGAGCGGTGACAGGGAGCAGCTTTGTTGTTAGTTCTCCCCTCCGTGGGTAGGGGGTTGGTTGTCCCGGGGCCCGGTGATGGGGTAGGGATGAATGGCAGGCGGGTTACGGGGCCTGGTGAGGTGCAGGGTCGCGGGGGCAGCGCTGTGCCGCACGGCACGGTGGTACTCACTCAGCCAATGATGAGGACATAGTTCTCGGTAAAACACACGGCTGGATGGACGGGTCCCACAGACGGCTGCGGTGTTGTTTCTCCCGGCAGGTTGATGGTGACTGCCTTTCCCTGCACCTATGTACTGTAAACGGTTCCAATGGGTTCCCACCGGTAACCCGCTCCCCAGCTTGGATATGGGCTGGAGGAGCCCCTTTTGCCCACTCTGGGAACGGTAGCCTTGGCGGTGGCTGTATTTCCCTCTCACGGTTGGACTGTTGCCTTCTGTCGGGACTTGGCTGCTGGGAAACCCAGGAGGTTCCCTTTGCTGACGGATTTGGCAAATTCACGGCGACTCCTAGCCTTGCCGGGGTCCGGAAGCCCCTGCCAGATGGTGCTGACTTCTCTTTGTGTACCGGTCCGGTACCGCCGGGCCACCGCCCGTCCACGGTCCTTACGGTAAACTCCGATAGGCCACTCCTGCAGACGGTCACCACCGTCTGCCAACCTTGCTGTACCGCCCGGGCCACACACCCGGACGCCGTCAGTTAGTTGCTCCACTACCACTTTCCTTCCTGTCACTTTTACTTCCCTCACTGAACTGCTCTGTTTTCCCGCCTCCAGGACTGTGAACTCCTCGGTGGGCAGGGCCAACCGCCTGGCCCACCCCCTGGTGTGAACATCAGCCCCTGGAGGAAGGCAACAAGGGTTTGTGTCTGACTTCGGTGTGCCTGACCGGGAGTGTGGGGTGTGGTGGTGTTGTTCTCTGTGGCCCCTGGCTTGTCCAGGGCGCCACAAATGCGGTGACTTTGCGCCGTTCTCATCGAGATCCAACAAGTTTTAAAGAAAGTGGTCAGAATTTAGTCAGAAGAAGGAATAGCGATTACCATAGAAATATACAGGAGTCCGAGGAGTCCGGGGTCACCGCTCCCCAGAGCACGCGAGGCTGGAGTACAGTGTCAGTCTTGATGTGTCACGGTCTGCCTTCTTTCCCTTCTTTCTTTCTATTTCTTTCTTTTTCTCCTTTCGTCCTTTACTTCTCTTTCCCTTTCTCTCTTTATTTCTTTTTCTCTTTCCTTCTCTCTTTTTCTTTTTTTCCCTTCTTTCTTTCTCTTACTTTCTTTCTTTGTCTGTCTTTCTTTCTGTCTGTTTCTTTCTTTCCTTTTTTTCCCTCTCTCTTCCTTTCTCTCTCTTTCATTTTTCCCTTCTTTCTGTCTCTATTTCTCTCTCTTTCTTTTTCTCTTTCTTTGTTACCTTCTTTCTTTCTCTTACTTTCTTTTTGTCTTTCTTTATTTCTGTTTCTTTCTTTCTCCCTTTCGCTCTCTCTTTCTTTCTCTTACTTTCTTTCTGTCTTTCTGTCTCTTTCTTTCTGTCTTTCTGTCTCTTTCTTTCTTTCTTTCTTTCTTTCTCTTTCTTTCTTCATATTGCTGAATGTGTTGCTTCCTGAGTTTACATTAGATAAGGCCCCTGCGTTGGGCGAGGATCGGGACATTGTTTGATGACTATATATAGAGAATGTTATCAGCTGAAGCAAAATGAAATATTATTGTATCGTGACTATTGACTGTGTGATTAGAGAGGACGGCAATCATCACTGTGCAGACATTGAGTCAATATGGGGCCTCGAGATTGATGACAACACTTCATGCCACGACTCCAGTCATGTGCAGCATTGGCCTGGATCCTAACCACCACATAGAGGTCCACAACAGCATGTAGAGGTCCACACCGACACATAGAGGTCCACTACAGCATTTAGAGGTCCACACCGGCACATAGAGGTCCACACTGACACATAGGAGGTCCACACCGACACATAGGAGGTCCACACCGACACATAGAGGTCCACTACAGCATGTAGAGGTCCACACCAGCACATAGAGGTCCACACCGACACATAGAGGTCCACATCACCACATAGAGGTCCACACCGACACATAGAGGTCTATACTGGCAAATAGAGGTCCACACCAGCACATAGAGGTCTACACTGGCAAATAGAGGTCCACACCAGCACATAGAGGTCTACACTGGCACATAGAGGTCCACACCGGCACATAGAGGTCCACATCACCACATAGAGGTCCACACTGCCACATAGAGGTCCACACTGCCACATAGAGATCCACACCACCACATAGAGGTCCACACTGGCACACAGAGGTCCACACTGGCACATAGAGGTCAACACCGACACAGAGATCCACATCACCACATAGAGGTCCACACTGACACATAGAGGTCCACACCGCCACATAGAGATCCATCCACAACACCACATAGAGGTCCACACCGACACATAGAGATCCACACCACCACATAGAGGTCCACACAGCCACATGGAAGTCCAAACCGCCACATAAAGGTCGCCAATGTCATATAGAGATTGTATTACATTATATCCCAATGATCACATTGCACCTGAGAGAAGAACACAGCAGCATCTCCTTTGACATAGAATTTTGCCCAATAATACTGTCACATATAACCATAAATGTACGAGAGACAATCGTTCGGCCATCCTGGTGATTTGCCAACTAGTACCCTAGATAAAGGGGATCGTCATGCCTCACTTGGTCAGGAGGATCCTCAAAGTCCTTGGTCCAGGGGAGGAGGTGGTATAATAAAGATATGGTCACAGCAAAACGACTGTAGATATTGGACAACCACAATAGAGATAAAATAATGATGGCAAAACAGAAGATCAGGAGGCTCACTGAAGCGATGATGCAGAGTCCAGAGATGTAGCAGAGTGTGACTAGGTCAGATGAGTCTCACTAGTGATGTAGCAGAGCCCAAAGTAACACCTGAGATTAGAACGTCCAAAGGTACAGTGCTAATGTAGCAGAGCTTAGTGTGACTGAAGGCATACAGGCATAAAATAGCTGGAGGAACACTGAGGTTGTTTCATAGTGCGGAGTATGACACGAGGAAACCTGGGGCTCAATAGATCAGCAGAATATGTCTGAAGGTGCAGGATGGCAAGTGAGCAATAGGACTAGTCACAAACTACAGCCACCTGAACGCTAAGGGTGTGTGCAAATAGCCTGTGGCCCCTCCATACGTCTAAGAATAGGTGCAAATAGCCTGTGGCCCCTCCATATGTCTAAGAATAGGTGCAAATAGCCTGTGGCCCCTTCATACGTCTAAGGCTAGGTGCAAATAGCCTGTGGCCCCTTCATACGTCTAAGAATGGGTGCAAATAGCCTGTGGCCCCTTCATACGTCTAAGGGTAGGTGCAAATAGACTGTGGCCCCTTCATACGTCTAAGGGTAGGTGCAAATAGACTGTGGCCCCTTCATACGTCTAAGAATGGGTGCAAATAGCCTGTGGCCCCTCCATACGTCTAAGAATGGGTGCAAATAGCCTGTGGCCCCTCCATACGTCTAAGAATAGGTGCAAATAGCCTGTGGCCCCTTCATACGTCTAAGGGTAGGTGCAAATAGCCTGTGGCCCCTTCATACGTCTAAGAATGGGTGCAAATAGCCTGTGGCCCCTTCATACGTCTAAGGGTAGGTGCAAATAGACTGTGGCCCCTTCATACGTCTAAGGGTAGGTGCAAATAGACTGTGGCCCCTTCATACGTCTATGCTTCCGGTACGTGTGGTGCCACACACAGCCCTCTGTAGCTGGTTTGTTAGAGAAGCATGTAAATTATACTTTTGTCTAAATCTGCACTCCTCTGGTCGTGAGACACAATGGGTGGGAATAGTGGTCTCGATCTTTAGTGGGGACCTACAAGCATGGGATTTTTCTCTGCCCCAAGTCATCACTTTTTTGTCAGTTGACGGGTCTTTTTCAGCACTTGGGCTCATCTATGATAAAAGAGACTCAACAGCTCTAGCCAAGTCTAAAATCTGTTCACTGCACCAGTGGAATCAACCGATAGAGGATTATTGCCCTAAACTCCGGCGCTGGTTCGTGGACACTCAGTGGAACAACCCTGTGCTCAAAAGCCAGTTTTTCCAGGGTGTGTCCGAGAGGGTAAAGGAGGAATTGGTAATGTATGAAACTTCTCCTTCTCTTGCGCATGCCATGTGTTATGATCCGGAACCATGGAAGACCACCACAAATCATTGGTAAAAGGGGACAAGAGCATTGGCAACTAATCTGGCCGCCATCCCCTTACTAACCATCAACACTGGAAGTAGCCGAGGGGTGAACTAACATCCTGTGCACCGCGAACCCAGCCGGAGAACTAGCTATCCTAAAGGAAGGAAAGATGAATAACTCTCTACCTCAGAAAATAGATAAAGAATAGCAAGCCCCCCACATTCAAAGACTACGGTGATATAGGAAAACACAATACACAGATAGATGATAGGATTAGCAAAAGGTGAGGCCCCCACTGACTAAAATAGGAAAGGACAGGAAAGGGACTGATGGTGGCCAGAGTAAAACCCTGCAAAATTCCAAATTCCTGATAGTACAAAAAGACCCTCAGATCGCACGATCTGCACTCCGTCCTATACCAGGCGCTCTTGTCATACCAATGAACAGAAAACAAGAATCATTACAATTCAAAAAGCCACACACACATGGACTTAAAGGAGCTATACTCCAAACATAACTGCAGGGAGTTTCCCAGCTAAGCACCTGAGAGGGAAGATCCCTGCATGCAAATAAACTGAAAACAACCAAAGCAAATGACAAACTCAGATAAGAGGAAAAGAACCAAACAACAAATAAAAAGCAAAGCACTTATCTGGGAAAGATGTGGTGTGGAGCAGAATGAAGCAGGCTGGTGAACAAAGAACAACTGACATCCGGCATAGCCTGCCAGCAGACCAGGATTTAAATAAGCAGAGAGTTAGCAATGGAAACGCCCATAGCTCAACACACCTGGTCTATGTTCAAACCATTCCTGGCCACAAGAGGGAGTTTCCCAGCAACCAAAGCATAACTGACATTCACAACCGCCATGTCTCTAGTAATACATATTGCTCTCCGTTTCCCACAAAGGTCTCACAAAATCCAGACTCTATGGGAGGAGGTTACTGTACTGAAATTACCTCAAGAGGCCCCACACAAGCCCATTCAGCTTCGAGGCATAATTCACAGAGAAACTCCTCAACTCCAAAAAGGGAGGGTTTGGGGTTTTTTTGTAGCAAAAAGTGACACTTTATCAGTACCTGCCTCTCTGTGTCCAAGGAAAAACAGCAGTCAAAATATTGTCAGACCCAGGTGGGTTGTGGAATTATAACCTGGGTCTATATTTCCTCCACTATGATGTCTCAATGTTTGATTAAGGTTGGGGCCTAGATGTCCCTATTACGGTCTTTCTGGTTAGTGGTTCAGGGGTAAACATAATTGATGGACCGTTGGCTCGTTCTTCTGGGTTTGAGGTGAAGGAGTTATCAAATCCGATACAGATTTTTGCCATTGATTCATCACCTTTATCTCAGGGGATTTTGTTGAGTGTGTACAGGGCTTGGAACTCCATTCCGAGATCATAACCTGTTCTGTGGTTAAAGCCGTTCCTGCACAAAATGTATTCAGCTTCCCCTGGTTTGCACTACATAACCCCAATGTGGACTGGAAACCCAAGACATAATGAAATGGTGCTTGTACTGTAAGGAACACAGTCTAGGAACCTGTATTTCAGCGGTTATCTCTAGTCTTTTGGATCCTCTCTCAGATTTTTATGATGTATTTTCTGAGAAGGGTTGTCAGGAGCTGCCAGTGCATTTGTCGGGGGCCGGGGGGTGACTGACCACGTCAGGGAAGGCTACCTGGGGTGCTCGGATCCGGAATCGTGTCTAAGGCTCGAGTGGCAGCCAGATCCGGGGCTCGTGCAGCGGTCCATCGCCCACAACAACAAAAAAGGGGGTATTTACAGGGGAAGAGTCTGTCAGTGACACCACCCGTGGGTTGCGGTGATGGTTGGTGACACCGCCGCTGCCTTGGTTTGGGGGTGCCCGGGTCTGATGGAGCGGGGCAGCAAGGTGGGATCCCCTCCACGGGTAGGGGAGGTGTAGTCCCGGGGCCCTGAGGATAGTGAGGGAGCAGGGAGCAGTCTTTAGGAATGAACCGGATGGTACCGGTGTACTCACTGTGGTAATAAAACACAAAAAGTCCGTATTGTAAACCAAGGCCGGATGCCAGGAGCCTCTGGAGGGGTGTGCTGGTCCCGCACATGGGTTGACAGGGCAGGGGCCCTTCCTCCTGCACTTGTAGTTTCTTGTGTGGTGACTTAATCCCCATAAAACGGGAGAAATCTGCTCCCTGTGATTCTGTGTGTAGGAAGCCCTTGCCCGCGAAAACTGACCCGTGGGATCTCTGTGGGCTCTGGTTGATGCCCTATCCCCCTCGATGGGCTTCCGTTTCACTCTCTGGGCTACTCGTGGGACAAGATCTGGAACCTTGTCCCCTGCTGGCTAATCGGTAAGGTGCTTGAAGCGGTCCTTTCCCTGGGGTCCAGGTACCCCGACTGTGCACGGCCTTCAGACCAGATTCCCGCTGTCAGTGTGTCGCCCTGGGCAAGCCAGGGGACACAGGTCACACACCACCACACCTTACATCCCAGGTAGGAACACCACAGCTAACCAAAAATCCTTGTTGCCTTCCTCCAGAGGCTGATGATGCACACCAGGGGGTGGACCAGGCGGTTGGCTCCGCCCACCAAGGAGGTCACAGCTCTGGAGGCGGGAGAAACCAGGCAGATAGAGTTTGGAGGAGGAAGTGGAAGGAGTGGAGGAGTAGCCGAGACAGGGCTAAAGTAAACAGCTAAGTGAAAGTGAAGGAAGAAAAGTAGAAAAGGAGGAAAGCAAGTGAGGTGACAAGAAGGAAGGAAAGCCTGAAGGGTCCAGCTTTGTGTAGGGCCAGGTCAGCAAGGTCAGCAACGGCGGTGACTGTCTGGAGGGGGACCGTTTGGAAGTTCCTGGAAGGACCCCGTTAGCTGTGTGCCCGGCGGTCTGGAGCAGTGTTCCGAAGGACAGTCAGCACCAGGGCAGGGGCCTCTCGGACCCCGGCAAGGCTAGGAGTCGCCAAATTTGCCAAATCCGTCAGTGAAGGGGACGTAGATCCCCCAGCAACAAAGTCCCGATTGAAGGCAACAGCCCAGCCAGTATAGAAGAGACACCGCCACCGCCAAGGCACCCGTTTCTTAGGGCCAGCGCCTCCGGGCAAAGAGTAGAGCTCCCCCGGTCCAGCTTGAAGCCGGGGAGCGGGTTACCGGTGGGGACCCATCGCAACCAACAAGTACATCAAGGTGCAAGGAAAAGGGACATCACCGTCACCTACTGGGAGAGCAAGTGCAGCCGTGTCACGTCTCAGGCTGAGTGAGTACCACAGTGCCGCAAGGCACAGCGCTGCCCCCGCGTCCCTGCACCCACCAGGCCCTGCACCTCACAAACCATCACCGGGCCCCGGGATCACCAACCCCTACCCACGGAGGGGCAACACAACACCTGGCTGCTCCGCATCACCATCCCCGGGAGCCCCGTATAGAGCAGCGGTGGTGAAATCACCACAACCGTGGGTGGCGTCACGGACAATAATCATCCCCATCACCCAACAAACCCCTTTCACTCACGGGCGAGGAGTGCCGCTCGAGAAACCCCCGGGATCCGGCCCACCGCTCGAGCCACCACTGAGCAGCAGCCGCCGGACCCGAGCAGAAGGAGGTGAGCGCGGTGTGCTGACACCCTCCTCCCCGCCCGCGACATCAGCACCGGTGGGCTACAACCCTGCCCCGGTGAAACGCCCACGCCGGGGCTTGCAGGGCTCGCATGGTCACCGGGCCGGTGGTATTCGGGGTCAAGCTATGAGTGGCCCGACCTGGCTTCCGTGACCCCCGGCGGGTTTCAATAAAAAGGAAAGTCCGACCGTCAGTCCGGTATTACAAGGGGGGACGGAAGGAGGGCAACGGGGTCCCTGGGGGGGGGGGCTTGCCATCGCTCTTCCCCAGGAAACGGTACGGGGGTGCTTGCAGCGCCACCCGTGGTTTGCGGCCAGGTGTTAAGCCGCCGCTGCGCGGTCTCTCTCCGGGGCAGGTGTTACGGGCAGCCGGATGGAATCGCTCCCCACGGGTGGAGCGGGGGAGCCCCGGGAGGTTAATGAGACCCAGGGCAACAGTCCTCAGGGACACCGGGCGCACAAGGCGGCGGCATTACTCACAGCAGTCACGGTGTGCGGTTCCAGTTGTTCTTTATTTAAAGTCTGTTTCACATCGCACCCGGGTGCTGGTCCTCGCCGCCTGTAGCCTTTGGTCGGTCCCGGGCAGGTAGGAGGAAGGGGTGTCCGGTGAGGTGTTCTGGGGGTCTCTCCCTTTCGGTGCGTTAGTGCCGTCCCCGTGGCATAGAGCATCTTGGGAACTCGCCGCCTCTCTGTCTCTCTGCTCCCCGGTAGCGGACCTAACACAACCGCCACCAGGTACAACTTTCTCCAGGGAACCCCAGTCCTCAGCTCCATTCCCCTCCTCTAGGTGTTATCAGCCCTGGTCTCGTGGCATCTCCTCAACAGGAGCTGTTCTCTGGACGTCTGCACTCCCTTGCAGCCTCTGACATTCTGCCCAAAACTTCTGTGTGCTCTGCACTAAACTCACTCCTTCAGGCCCCCTTCCCCTTGGTTGTCGTGGGGACCTGCCTGTGTCCAGCCACCTGCTCATTAAGGAGACAAGATGAGTCATGGACTCAGAACAAACTTCATGCTGCAAATGCTGTTAACTCCTTCAAGCCAGTGTGATGTTAGTGTGTGTTGTGGGGACCCTTCTTCCTCCTGCCCGGGAAAAATGGGGTAACATTTAATACCCTGTAACGACCCGTTTACAGGGGCGTTACACCGGCACTTAAGGTCTCCCACGACTGGATCTCTGTCACCTGTGGCCCTGCTCTGCCGTCTGCCAGCTAGTCAGCTTAGATAGTCCGGTAGTCCAGGGGCTAGGACCCCTGACTACCACGTCACTCCTACACTCCAACTCTACTCCTCTCACTTCCTCTGTCTTCCTCTGTCTAGACTTGACTGTTGTGCTCCCTCCCCTGACACCTCAGGACTCCTAGGTGGGAGTTTCCCATCCGCCTGGTCCCACCCACTGGTGTGTCCCTATTATCCCGGGGGGGAGTGACTAGGCTTTTGTGGCTGGTGTTACCTGTGTGTGGTGTTGTGTTGGTATCCCAAGGAGAATGGAGGCCTGCACTTGGGAGATTTGTGCAGTCTCTGTGACAACCGGGTTTTGCCAGGGCGTCACAGATAGACCTTATGACTGCACTATCAGTTTGAGACCAGGGGCAAAATTGCCCAAGTGCAGACTGTATAACTTGTGGAGCCCTGAGAGACTAGCTTTCAAGGAGTATGTAATGGAGAGTTTGGCTAAAGGGCACATTAGGCCATCTGAGCCTGAGATTTCTAAGGCTCAAAGTGATGCGCCATCTGGGGTTCTGGTGAACAAGTTTTTTGCTCCCCTGAATCTTTCTCTTAAGGATCTGGAGGAGCATCATGATTCTGTCCTGGCTGGTCACCCTGGGGTTACAGGTACTCTGGATCTCATATTGCGTCACTCTTGGTGGCCCAGAGCCTAGAGGGAGGTACTATCCTATGTGTCTGTGTGTGCCACTGTCGCAGGCGGGGAGGACGCCGTTGCTGCTGCGCTCTCGCTAACGCTCAGGTCCGGCGCTGCTGCAGCTGCTGCTGCTGCTCAGTGGCTCGAGCGGTGGGCCGGATCCGGGGACTCGAGCGGCGCTCCTCGCCCGTGAGTGAAAGGGGTGGTTGGTTTGGGGGATTTAGTCCGTGACGCCACCCACGGGTCGTGGTGAAGATAGGCACAACCGCTGCTGATAACGGGGATCCCGGGAGCGATGGTAGGGAGCAGCTGGGATGTTGTTTTTCGCCTCCGTGGGTAGGGGTCGGTGGTCCCGGGGCCCGGTGATGTTGTGGGGAGGCAGGGTTGGCGAGATGCAGGGTTGCAGGGACAGCGCGGCGCGGTGCCGGATGGCACGGGTGTACTCACTCAGCAAGAAAGGTACAAAGTCCTCGGTAAACCAAATGGCTGGATGGACGGGTCCCGCAGCTGGCTGCAGTGTTTCTCCCCGGACAGGTGATGGCGGCTGTCTTTCCCTGCACCTTGCACCCCCGGTGTATGGGTACCGGAGGAGCCATTTGCCCGCAGGCGCTGGCCCTTGGGTCTCTAGCCTTAGGCAGTAGCTGTATACCCTCACGGTGTGGGCTGTTGCCTTCAATCGGGACTTTTGCTGTTGTGAAACCCCTGGGGTTCCAGTCACATTCGGATCTGACTATTGACAGCGGCTCCAAGCCTGGTCGGGGTCCGATGGCCCTGCCTGTGTGTGCTGGCTTCACTTCGCTCCCCGGTCGGTACCGGCGGGCCGTCGCGCGACCCCATTCCTACGGTTCCGCGTTGCTCCACCACTCCTGCAGACGGCCACCACCGTCTGCCAACCTTGCTGTCACAAACCCAGACACCCAAGTGTTCACTCCTCACTCCTCAAACTCCAAAACTGTTCTGTCACTTTTCCCGCCTCCAGGCCTGTGAACTCCTCGGTGGGTGGGGCCAACCGCTTGGCTCCACCCCACCTGGTGTGGACATCAGACACTGGAGGGAGGCAACAAGGATTTTTGTTTGGCTGGTTCCTGCTCCTCCTCCTCTTCCTCCTCCTCTTCCTCCTTCCTCTTCCTCCTCCTCTTCCTCCTCCTCTTCTTCCTCTTCCTCCTCCTCTTTCTCCTCTTCCTCTTTCTCCTCTTTCTCCTCTTCCTCTTTCTCCTCTTCCTCTTCCTCTTTCTCCTCTTCCTCTTCCTCTTCCTCCTCCTATCTCTTTCTAACGCCTCCGCGTTCTTGACCCCAACATAGAAAATCCAAATGTCACCCCTCTTTTCTTGCAGCAGAGTTTCAAAGACCCCAATTGAACATTTTAGGGTAAAATATACAAATCCTGCAGGAATACAGGGGGTTACTGCCCTGTGCTGCCAGGAAATGACTGGAAATACCCTCAGTATTAACCCTTCGCTATAGCTAATATGGCCTTTAAAATTTTATGAAAAATCACAACCCGAAAAACCCCAATCCCATGTCGAGGTGACCCACCATTGTAGGACATAAGAAACCACTTTGGCCTTTGATCATTAACAAGTTTCCACTTTTCCAAAGCTGCAGCATGTGAATTCATCCCAACACAACACCCAGGGCCAGAGCATGGGGGGTGAACAGGGTAATTGCCCAGGGCCCTCGCTCCCTCAGGGGCCCCCAGAGTCTATAGGAGGAGCTCTACTGAGAACAGCATTACAACAATAAAATATATATATTTGGTATCACTGCAACCTCAAAATATAAAGTAAACTAATCCGATCAGTAAATAACGAGAAAAAATCAAAACGTCAGAATGATATTGTTTTCGCTGCATTTTAATAAACCGCAATAAGAGGCTCAGAAATTGTGTCAGTAAAAATGTCACCTCGGGGCGCAAAAATTAAGTTGTGAGGTGACGAAATCCTGAAAATGAGAACACTGTGGGACTCGGAAAATGGTGACAAAAGCAAATCACTGTCACGCTAAGTATGGGGAAGTACCAAGAGATTGGTGAAAGGGAAGGGAAACTGACGTTTAAAACTATGGCGTAGTGTGATGCTAGGCACTAGGTGGCGCTAGATATTATATTACTTGTGTACAGTGTGAACGGAGAGGTAGTCAAACATGCCGGGATCAGGAACCAGGAGGACACGGTAGGACACAGGGAGCAGGCAGAGACCTGCAGGAGAGCATGGCAGAACATAACAGAGCACAAGATGCTCTGCACATCGGAGCCGGAACAGAAACCCTGTGTCTAGGGAAGGGGGAGATGGTGACCCCTGATCAAGCCTATTGCTGGGCCCTGGGTTCTCTCACCACCCTAGATAGATTCCGCACCTGTACCCCGAGCCAGATACCTGACCCTAGGCTGACCCTGATCGGGGCCATAGGTAGGGAGCGGAAGGGATGAGGTCTTCATCACCCCACTAAACAGTAAAGGTACCGTCACACTAGGCGACGCTCCAGCGATCCCACCAGCAACCTGACCTGGCAGGGATTGCTGGAGCGTCGCTACACGAGTTGCTGGTGAGCTGTCAAACAGGCAGATCTCACCAGCAACCAGTGACCAGCCCCCAGCCAGCAGCGACGCGTGGAAGCGATGCTGCGCTTGGTAACTAAGGTAAATATCGGGTAACAAACCCGATATTTACCATGGTTACCAGCGCACACCGCTTATCGCTGGCTCCCTGCACTCCTAGTGTACCGCCCTGAGAGGGCTCGGTCGCTCCGCTGCTCGGGCCGAGCCGCTCGAGGTCCGGGCTCGGGTGGTCCATTGCTCGAGCGCCTCCAGACCAGGGCCACGTCACTCCGTTAAGGGGAAGCAGTGGGGGTGGTGATGTACGGTGGGTGTCAGGTGAGCCGTGACGCCACCCACGGTTTGTGATGACGGGATGCACCACTGCTGCGGCAGGAGTGGAGAGTATTCCCGGGATCGGTGTTGGTGGCGCAGCCTCGGTGTTAACCCCTCCGTGGGTAGAGGCGGTGCGTCCCGGGGCCCGATGGGGAAGGCGATGGCGATGTGGTGCAGGGCGCCGCGCTGCGGTGGCCGGATGGCACTGGTGTACTCACGATTAATCACACTCAGAGTCACTGGTAAACCAAAGTTCGAGGATGGTCGGTACCCGTGGCTGGCTGCTGCTGTCCCCAGTGAGGTTGGTGATGATCCCTCTTCCATGCACCTCTGGTTTTGGTGTTCGGCTCCCCTGCCTGGGCAGTGGTAGCCTGCTCCCCGGCATTCAGCTGCCGGAGGAGCCCTCTGTTGCCCGCAGGCGCTGGCCCGTCGGGTGGTTGGCCTTTGGCGATGGCGCTCACCCGGTCTCGGTGGGCTTTTGCCTTCTTTCGGGTCTTGGGGTGAGAATGAACCCGTGAGGTCCAGACTGCAATCAGTCAATTTGCCTACACTCAGTGGTTTCCAAGCTAGGACGGGGTCTGAGTACCTGGTTTCTGGTGCTCTGGTAAATGGTGGACTCCCCGGTTCAGGTCCGGCGGGCTCCAAACCTGCCCGGTCCCTATGGTTCCGCCGGTCGTACACCGGTACTCCTGCAGGCGGCCACCACCGTCTGCCTGCCTGACGTTACAAGGGTCCCAGGCTCCTACCCGGGTCCCTGACAGCTCTGCTCCTCTACACCTCCTGTCACTGTCACTCTACAACTAGACCCACTGTATTTCCTGCCTCAGGACAATAGTCTCCTCGGTGGGCGTGTCTTTCTGCCTGACTCCGCCCACCTGGTGTGCCCTATTGGCCCTGAGGGAGGCATCAGGTCTCCCATTCGGGTGACTGTTGTGTCCTCACTAAGGGTGGGGTGTGTGTGTGATGTTGGTGGTGGTGTTACCTGTAACCCCTGGTTAATTACCCGATGTGTACTGTGGCTATGTGTGCAGGGAGCAGGCACTGGCAGCTGAGAGCGGCGGACGCTGGTAACGAAGGTAAATATGGGGTAACCAAGGTAAGGGCTTCTTGGTTACCCGATGTTTACCGTTGGTCCCAGCGTCCGCAGAAGCCGGCCCCTGCTCCCTGCACATTGAGTTATTGCTCTGTCGCTGTCACACACAGCGATGTGCGCTTCACAGCGGGAGAGCAACAACTAAAAAATGGCCCAGGACATTCAGCAACAACCAGCGACCTCAAAGCAGGGGCCAGGACATTCAGCAACAACCAACGACCTCACAGCAGGGGCCGGGACATTCAGCAACAACCAACGACCTCACAGCAGGGGCCAGGACATTCAGCAACAACCAGCGACCTCACAGCAGGGGCCAGGACATTCAGCAACAACCAACGACCTCACAGCAGGGGCCAGGACATTCAGCAACAACCAGCGACCTCACAGCAGGGGCCAGGACATTCACCAACAACCAACAACCTCACAGCAGGGGCCAGGACATTCAGCAACAACCGGCGACCTCACAGCAGGGGCCGGGACATTCAGCAACAACCAGCGACCTCACACCAGGGGCCAGGACATTCAGCAACAACCAGCGACCTCACAGCAGGGGCCAGGACATTCAGCAACAACCAGCGACCGCACAGCAGGGGCCAGGACATTCAGCAACAACCAACGACCTCACAGCAGGGGCCAGGACATTCAGCAACAACCAGCGACCTCACAGCAGAGGCCAGGACATTCACCAACAACCAGCGACCTCACAGCAGAGGCCAGGACATTCACCAACAACCAGCGACCTCACAGCAGGGGCCAGGACATTCAGCAACAACCAGCGACCTCACAGCAGGGGCCGGGACATTCACCAACAACCAGCGACCTCACAGCAGGGGCCAGGACATTCAGCAACAACCAACGACCTCACAGCAGGGGCCAGGACATTCAGCAACAACCAGCAACCTCACAGCAGGGGCCGGGACATTCAGCAACAACCGGCGACCTCACAGCAGGGGCCAGGACATTCAGCAACAACCAGCGACCTCACAGCAGGGGCCAGGACATTCAGCAATAACCAGCGACCTCACTGCATGGGCCAGGACATTCAGCAACAACCAGCGACCTCACAGCAGGGGCTGGGACATTCAGCAACAACCAGCGACCTCACAGCAGGGGCCAGGACATTCAGCAACAACCAGCGACCTCACAGTAGGGGCCGGGACATTCAGCAACAACCAGCGACCTCACAGCAGGGGCCAGGACATTCAGCAACAACCAGCGACCTCACAGCAGGGGCCGGGGCATTCAGCAACAACCAGCGACCTCACAGCAGGGGCCAGGACATTCAGCAACAACCAGCGACCTCACAGCAGGGGCCGGGACATTCAGCAACAACTGGCGACGTCACAGCAGGGGCCAGGACATTCAGCAACAACCAGCAACCTCACATCAGGGGCCAGGACATTCACCAACAACCAACAACCTCACAGCAGGGGCCAGGACATTCAGCAACAACCAGCGACCTCACAGCAGGGGCCAGGACATTCAGCAACAACCAGCAACCTCACAGCAGGGGCCGGGACATTCAGCAACAACCGGCGACCTCACAGCAGGGGCCAGGACATTCAGCAACAACCAGCGACCTCACAGCAGGGGCCAGGACATTCAGCAACAACCAGCGACCTCACTGCATGGGCCAGGACATTCAGCAACAACCAGCGACCTCACAGCAGGGGCCAGGACATTCAGCAACAACCAGCGACCTCACATCAGGGGCCAGGACATTCACCAACAACCAGCGACCTCACAGCAGGGGCCAGGACATTCACCAACAACCAGCGACCTCACAGCAGGGGCCGGGACATTCAGCAACAACCGGCGACCTCACAGCAGGGGCCAGGACATTCAGCAACAGCAACGACCTCACAGCAGGGGCCAGGACATTCAGCAACAACCAACGACCTCACAGCAGGGGCCAGGACATTCACCAACAACCAACGACCTCACAGCAGGGGCCAGGACATTCACCAACAACCAGCGACCTCACAGCAGGGGCCAGGACATTCAGCAACAACCAACGACCGCACAGCAGGGGCCAGGACATTCAGCAACAACCAGCGACCTCACAGCAGGGGCCGGGACATTCAGCAACAACCGGCGATGTCACAGCAGGGGCCAGGACATTCAGCAACAACCGGCGACCTCACAGCAGGGGCCAGGACATTCAGCAACAACCAGCGACCTCACAGCAGGGGCCAGGACATTCACCAACAACCAGCGACCTCACAGCAGGGGCCGGGACATTCAGCAACAACCAACGACCTCACAGCAGGGGCCAGGACATTCAACAACAACCAGCGACCTCACAGCAGGGGCCGGGACATTCACTAACAACCAGCGACCTCACAGCAGGGGCCAGGACATTCAGCAACAACCGGCGACCTCACAGCAGAGGCCAGGACATTCAGCAACAACCAGCGACCTCACAGCAGGGGCCGGGACATTCACTAACAACCAGCGACCTCACAGCAGGGGCCGGGACATTCACTAACAACCAGCGACCTCACAGCAGGGGCCAGGACATTCAGCAACAACCAGCGACCTCACAGCAGGGGCCAGGACATTCACTAACAACCAGCGACCTCACAGCAGGGGCCAGGACATTCAGCAACAACCAGCGACCTCACAGCAGGGGCCAGGACATTCACCAACAACCAACAACCTCACAGCAGGGGCCAGGACATTCAGCAACAACCGTCGACCTCACAGCAGGAGCCAGGACATTCAGCAACAACCAGCGACCTCACAGCAGGGGCCAGGACATTCACCAACAACCAGCGACCTCACAGCAGGGGCCAGGACATTCAGCAACAACCAGCGACTTCACAGCAGGGGCCAGGACATTCACCAACAACCAGCGACCTCACAGCAGGGGCCAGGACATTCAGCAACAACCAGCGACCTCACAGCAGGGGCCAGGACATTCAGCAACAACCAGCGACCTCACAGCAGAGGCCAGGACATTCAGCAACAACCAGCGACCTCACAGCAGAGGCCAGGACATTCACCAACAACCAGCGACCTCACAGCAGGGGCCAGGACATTCACCAACAACCAACAACCTCACAGCAGGGGCCAGCACATTCACCAACAACCAGCGACCTCACAGCAGGGGCCAGGACATTCACCAACAACCAGCGACCTCAGAGCAGGGGCCAGGACATTCACCAACAACCAACGACCTCACAGCAGGGGCCAGGACATTCACCAACAACCAGCGACCTCACAGCAGGGGCCAGGACATTCACCAACAACCAACAACCTCACAGCAGGGGCCAGGACATTCACCAACAACCAACAACCTCACAGCAGGGGCCAGGACATTCACCAACAACCAGCGACCTCACAGCAGGGGCCGGGACATTCAGCAACAACCAGCGACCTCACAGCAGGGGCCGGGACATTCAGCAACAACCGGCGATGTCACAGCAAGGGCCAGGACATTCAGCAACAACCAGCGACCTCACAGCAGGGGCCAGGACATTCAGCAACCACCGTCGACCTCACAGCAGGAGCCAGGACATTCAGCAACAACCAGCGACCTCACAGCAGGGGCGAGGACATTCACCAACAACCAGCGACCTCACAGCAGGGGCCAGGACATTCAGCAACAACCAGCGACCTCACAGCAGGGGCCAGGACATTCACCAACAACCAGCGACCTCACAGCAGGGGCCAGGACATTCAGCAACAACCGGCGACCTCACAGCAGGGGCCGGGACATTCAGCAACAACCGGCGACCTCACAGCAGGGGCCAGGACATTCAGCAACAACCAACGACCTCACAGCAGGGGCCAGGACATTCAGCAACAACCAACGACCTCACAGCAGGGGCCAGGACATTCACCAACAACCAACAACCTCACAGCAGGGGCCAGGACATTCAGCAACAACCAACGACCGCACAGCAGGGGCCAGGACATTCAGCAACAACCAGCGACCTCACAGCAGGGGCCGGGACATTCAGCAACAACCGGCGATGTCACAGCAGGGGCCAGGACATTCAGCAACAACCGGCGACCTCACAGCAGGGGCCAGGACATTCAGCAACAACCAGCGACCTCACAGCAGGGGCCAGGACATTCACCAACAACCAGCGACCTCACAGGAGGGGTCGGGACATTCAGCAACAACCAACGACCTCACAGCAGGGGCCAGGACATTCAGCAATAACCAACGACCTCACAGCAGGGGCCAGGACATTCACTAACAACCAGCGACCTCACAGCAGGGGCCAGGACATTCAGCAACAACCAGCGACCTCACAGCCGGGGCCAGGACATTCAGCAACAACCGTCGACCTCACAGCAGGAGCCAGGACATTCAGCAACAACCAGCGACCTCACAGCAGGGGCCAGGACATTCACCAACAACCAGCGACCTCACAGCAGGGGCCAGCACATTCAGCAACAACCAACGACCTCACAGCAGGGGCCAGGACATTCACCAACAACCAACAACCTCACAGCAGGGGCCAGGACATTCACCAACAACCAACAACCTCACAGCAGGGGCCAGGACATTCACCAACAACCAGCGACCTCACAGCAGGGGCCAGGACATTCACCAACAACCAGCGACCTCACAGCAGGGGCCAGGACATTCACCAACAACCAGCGACCTCACAGCAGGGGCCAGGACATTCACCAACAACCAACAACCTCACAGCAGGGGCCAGGACATTCACCAACAACCAACAACCTCACAGCAGGGGCCAGGACATTCACCAACAACCAGCGACCTCACAGCAGGGGCCGGGACATTCAGCAACAACCAGCGACCTCACAGCAGGGGCCGGGACATTCAGCAACAACCGGCGATGTCACAGCAGGGGCCAGGACATTCAGCAACAACCAGCGACCTCACAGCAGGGGCCAGGACATTCACCAACAACCAGCGACCTCACAGCAGGGGCCAGGACATTCAGCAACAACCAACGACCTCACAGCAGGGGCCGGGACATTCAGCAACAACCAGCAACCTCACAGCAGGGGCCAGGACATTCACCAACAACCAACGACCTCACAGCAGGGGCCAGGACATTCAGCAACAACCAACGACCTCACAGCAGGGGCCGGGACATTCAGCAACAACCAGCAACCTCACAGCAGGGGCCAGGACATTCACTAATAACCAGCGACCTCACAGCAGGGGCCAGGACATTCAGCAACAACCGGCGACCTCACAGCAGGGGCCAGGACATTCAGCAACCACCGTCGACCTCTCAGCAGGAACCAGGACATTCAGCAACAACCAGCAACCTCACAGCAGGGGCCGGGACATTCAGCAACAACCAGCGACCTCACAGCAGGGGCCAGGACATTCACCAACAACCAGCGACCTCACAGCAGGGGCCAGGACATTCACCAACAACCAGCGACCTCACAGCAGGGGCCAGGACATTCAGCAACAACCAGCGACCTCACAGCAGGGGCCGGGACATTCAGCAACAACCGGCGACCTCACAGCAGGGGCCAGGACATTCAGCAACAACCAGCGACCTCACAGCAGGGGCCAGGACATTCAGCAACAACCGGCGACCTCACAGCAGGGGCCGGGACATTCAGCAACAACCAGCGACCTCACAGCAGGGGCCAGGACATTCAGCAACAACCAGCGACCTCACAGCAGGGGCCAGGACATTCACCAACAACCAACAACCTCACAGCAGGGGCCAGGACATTCAGCAACAACCGTCGACCTCACAGCAGGAGCCAGGACATTCAGCAACAACCAGCGACCTCACAGCAGGGGCCAGGACATTCACCAACAACCAGCGACCTCACAGCAGGGGCCAGGACATTCAGCAACAACCGGCGACCTCACAGCAGGGGCCAGGACATTCACCAACAACCAACAACCTCACAGCAGGGGCCAGGACATTCAGCAACAACCAGCGACCTCACAGCAGGGGCCGGGACATTCAGCAACAACCAACGACCTCACAGCAGGGGCCAGGACATTCAGCAACAACCAGCGACCTCACAGCAGGGGCCAGGACATTCACCAACAACCAACAACCTCACAGCAGGGGCCAGGACATTCAGCAACAACCAGCAACCTCACAGCAGGGGCCGGGACATTCAGCAACAACCGGCGATGTCACAGCAGGGGCCAGGACATTCAGCAACAACCGGCGACCTCACAGCAGGGGCCAGGACATTCAGCAACAACCAGCGACCTCACAGCAGGGGCCAGGACATTCAGCAACAACCAGCGACCTCACAGCAGGGGCCAGGACATTCAGCAACAACCGGCGACTGCACAGCAGGGGCCAGGACATTCAGCAACAACCAGCGACCTCACAGCAGGGGCCAGGACATTCACTAACAACCAGCGACCTCACAGCAGGGGCCAGGACATTCAGCAACAACCAGCGACCTCACAGCAGGGGCCAGGACATTCACCAACAACCAACAACCTCACAGCAGGGGCCAGGACATTCAGCAACAACCGTCGACCTCACAGCAGGAGCCAGGACATTCAGCAACAACCAGCGACCTCACAGCAGGGGCCAGGACATTCACCAACAACCAGCGACCTCACAGCAGGGGCCAGGACATTCACCAACAACCAGCGACCTCACAGCAGGGGCCAGGACATTCACCAACAACCAACAACCTCACAGCAGGGGCCAGGACATTCACCAACAACCAACAACCTCACAGAAGGGGCCAGGACATTCACCAACAACCAGCGACCTCACAGCAGGGGCCGGGACATTCAGCAACAACCAGCGACCTCACAGCAGGGGCCGGGACATTCAGCAACAACCAGCGACCTCACAGCAGGGGCCGGGACATTCAGCAACAACCGGCGATGTCACAGCAGGGGCCAGGACATTCAGCAACAACCAGCGACCTCACAGCAGGGGCCAGGACATTCACCAACAACCAACAACCTCACAGCAGGGGCCAGGACATTCAGCAACCACCGTCGACCTCACAGCAGGAGCCAGGACATTCAGCAACAACCAGCAACCTCACAGCAGGGGCCGGGACATTCAGCAACAACCAGCGACCTCACAGCAGGGGCCAGGACATTCACCAACAACCAGCGACCTCACAGCAGGGGCCAGGACATTCAGCAACAACCGGCGACCTCACAGCAGGGGCCGGGACATTCAGCAACAACCAGCGACCTCACAGCAGGGGCCAGGACATTCAGCAACAACCAGCGACCTCACAGCAGAGGCCAGGACATTCAGCAACAACCAGCGACCTCACAGCAGGGGCCAGGACATTCAGCAACAACCAGCGACCTCACAGCAGGGGCCGGGACATTCAGCAACAACCAACGACCTCACAGCAGGGGCCAGGACATTCAGCAACAACCAGCGACCTCACAGCAGGGGCAGGACATTCACTAACAACCAGCGACCTCACAGCAGGGGCCGGGACATTCACCAACAACCAACAACCTCACAGCAGGGGCCAGGACATTCACCAACAACCAACAACCTCACAGCAGGGGCCAGGACATTCAGCAACAACCAGCGACCTCACAGCAGGGGCCGGGACATTCATCAACAACCAACAACCTCACAGCAGGGGCCAGGACATTCACCAACAACCATCAACCTCACAGCAGGGGCCAGGACATTCAGCAACAACCAGCGACCTCACAGCAGGGGCCGGGACATTCATCAACAACCAACAACCTCACAGCAGGGGCCAGGACATTCAGCAACAACCGGCGACCTCACAGCAGGGGCCGGGACATTCAGCAACAACCAGCGACCTCACAGCAGGGGCCAGGACATTCAGCAACAACCAGCGACCTCACAGCAGGGGCCAGGACATTCACCAACAACCAACAACCTCACAGCAGGGGCCAGGACATTCAGCAACAACCGTCGACCTCACAGCAGGAGCCAGGACATTCAGCAACAACCAGCGACCTCACAGCAGGGGCCAGGACATTCAGCAACAACCAGCGACCTCACAGCAGGGGCCAGGACATTCACCAACAACCAGCGACCTCACAGCAGGGGCCAGGACATTCAGCAACAACCGGCGACCTCACAGCAGGGGCCAGGACATTCACCAACAAGCAACAACCTCACAGCAGGGGCCAGGACATTCAGCAACAACCAACGACCTCACAGCAGGGGCCAGGACATTCAGCAACAACCAGCGACCTCACAGCAGGGGCCAGGACATTCACCAACAACCAGCGACCTCACAGCAGGGGCCGGGACATTCAGCAACAACCAGCGACCTCACAGCAGGGGCCAGGACATTCACCAACAACCAGCGACCTCACAGCAGGGGCCAGGACATTCAGCAACAACCGGCGACCTCACAGCAGGGGCCGGGACATTCAGCAACAACCAGCGACCTCACAGCAGGGGCCAGGACATTCACCAACAACCAACAACCTCACAGCAGGGGCCAGGACATTCAGCAACAACCAGCGACCTCACAGCAGGGGCCGGGACATTCATCAACAACCAACAACCTCACAGCAGGGGCCAGGACATTCAGCAACAACCGGCGACCTCACAGCAGGGGCCGGGACATTCAGCAACAACCAGCGACCTCACAGCAGGGGCCTGGACATTCACCAACAACCAACAACCTCACAGCAGGGGCCAGGACATTCAGCAACAACCAGAGACCTCACAGCAGGGGCCGGGACATTCATCAACAAACAACAACCTCACAGCAGGGGCCAGGACATTCACCAACAACCAACAACCTCACAGCAGGGGCCAGGACATTCAGCAACAACCAGCGACCTCACAGCAGGGGCCGGGACATTCATCAACAACCAACAACCTCACAGCAGGGGCCAGGACATTCAGCAACAACCGGCGACCTCACAGCAGGGGCCGGGACATTCAGCAACAACCAGCGACCTCACAGCAGGGGCCAGGACATTCAGCAACAACCAGCGACCTCACAGCAGGGGCCAGGACATTCACCAACAACCAACAACCTCACAGCAGGGGCCAGGACATTCAGCAACAACCGTCGACCTCACAGCAGGAGCCAGGACATTCAGCAACAACCAGCGACCTCACAGCAGGGGCCAGGACATTCAGCAACAACCAGCGACCTCACAGCAGGGGCCAGGACATTCACCAACAACCAGCGACCTCACAGCAGGGGCCAGGACATTCAGCAACAACCGGCGACCTCACAGCAGGGGCCAGGACATTCACCAACAACCAACAACCTCACAGCAGGGGCCAGGACATTCAGCAACAACCAACGACCTCACAGCAGGGGCCAGGACATTCAGTAACAACCAGCGACCTCACAGCAGGGGCCAGGACATTCACCAACAACCAGCGACCTCACAGCAGGGGCCGGGACATTCAGCAACAACCAGCGACCTCACAGCAGGGGCCAGGACATTCACCAACAACCAGCGACCTCACAGCAGGGGCCAGGACATTCAGCAACAACCGGCGACCTCACAGCAGGGGCCGGGACATTCAGCAACAACCAGCGACCTCACAGCAGGGGCCAGGACATTCACCAACAACCAACAACCTCACAGCAGGGGCCAGGACATTCAGCAACAACCAGCGACCTCACAGCAGGGGCCAGGACATTCATCAACAACCAACAACCTCACAGCAGGGGCCAGGACATTCAGCAACAACCGGCGACCTCACAGCAGGGGCCGGGACATTCAGCAACAACCAGCGACCTCACAGCAGGGGCCAGGACATTCAGCAACAACCAGCGACCTCACAGCAGGGGCCAGGACATTCACCAACAACCAACAACCTCACAGCAGGGGCCAGGACATTCAGCAACAACCGTCGACCTCACAGCAGGAGCCAGGACATTCAGCAACAACCAGCGACCTCACAGCAGGGGCCAGGACATTCAGCAACAACCAGCGACCTCACAGCAGGGGCAGGACATTCATCAACAACCAGCGACCTCACAGCAGAGGCCAGGACATTCACCAACAACCAGCGACCTCACAGCAGGGGCCAGGACATTCAGCAACAACCGGCGACCTCACAGCAGGGGCCGGGACATTCAGCAACAACCGGCGATGTCACAGCAGGGGCCAGGACATTCACCAACAACCAACAACCTCACAGCAGGGGCCAGGACATTCACCAACAACCAACAACCTCACAGCAGGGGCCAGGACATTCAGCAACAACCAACGACCTCACAGCAGGGGCCAGGACATTCAGCAACAACCAGCGACCTCACAGCAGGGGCCAGGACATTCACCAACAACCAACAACCTCACAGCAGGGGCCAGGACATTCAGCAACAACCAACAACCTCACAGCAGGGGCCAGGACATTCAGCAACAACCAGCGACCTCACAGCAGGGGCCGGGACATTCAGCAACAACTGGCGATGTCACAGCAGGGCCAGGACATTCACCAACAACCAACAACCTCACAGCAGGGGCCAGGACATTCACCAACAACCAACAACCTCACAGCAGGGGCCAGGACATTCAGCAACAACCGGCGATGTCACAGCAGGGGCCAGGACATTCACCAACAACCAACAACCTCACAGCAGGGGCCAGGACATTCACCAACAACCAACAACCTCACAGCAGGGGCCAGGACATTCAGCAACAACCAACGACCTCACAGCAGGGGCCAGGACATTCAGCAACAACCAGCGACCTCACAGCAGGGGCCAGGACATTCACCAACAACCAACAACCTCACAGCAGGGGCCAGGACATTCAGCAACAACCAACAACCTCACAGCAGGGGCCAGGACATTCAGCAACAACCAGCGACCTCACAGCAGGGGCCAGGACATTCAGCAACAACCAGCGACCTCACAGCAGGGGCCAGGACATTCAGCAACAACCAGCGACCTCACAGCAGGGGCCGGGACATTCAGCAACAACTGGCGACCTCACAGCAGGAGCCAGGACATTTACCAACAACCAGCGACCTCACAGCAGGGGCCAGGACATTCACCAACAACCAGCGACCTCACAGCAGGGGCCAGGACATTCAGCAACAGCAACGACCTCACAGCAGGGGCCAGGACATTCACCAACAACCAGCGACCTCACAGCAGGGGCCAGGACATTCACCAACAACCGTCGACCTCACAGCAGGGGCCAGGACATTCAGCAACAACCGGCGACCTCACAGCAGGGGCCGAGACATTCAGCAACAACCAGCGACCTCACAGCAGGGGCCAGGACGTTCACCAACAACCAGCGACCTCACAGCAGGGGCCAGGACATTCACCAACAACCGTCGACCTCACAGCAGGGGCCAGGACATTCAGCAACAACCGGCGACCTCACAGCAGGGGCCGAGACATTCAGCAACAACCAGCGACCTCACAGCAGGGGCCGGGACATTCAGCAACAACCAGCGACCTCACAGCAGGGGCCAGGACATTCACCAACAACCAGCGACCTCACAGCAGAGGCCAGGACATTCAGCAACAACCAACGACCTCACAGCAGGGGCAGGACATTCAGCAACAACCAGCGACCTCACAGCAGGGGCCGGGACATTCACCAACAACCAGCGACTTCACAGCAGGGGCCAGGACATTCACCAACAACCAGCGACCTCACAGCAGGGGCCAGGACATTCACCAACAACTGGCGACCTCACAGCAGGGGCCAGGACATTCACCAACAACCAGCGACCTCACAGCA
The DNA here is from genome assembly GCF_048569485.1 of Anomaloglossus baeobatrachus. Taxonomy (NCBI): domain Eukaryota; kingdom Metazoa; phylum Chordata; class Amphibia; order Anura; family Aromobatidae; genus Anomaloglossus; species Anomaloglossus baeobatrachus. The sequence continues at coordinate 798,469,460 of NC_134354.1, forward strand.
GGGGCCGGGACATTCAGCAACAACCAGCGACCTCACAGCAGGGGCCGGGACATTCAGCAACAACCAGCGACCTCACAGCAGGGGCCAGGACATTCACCAACAACCAGCGACCTCACAGCAGGGGCCAGGACATTCAGGAACAACCAACGACCTCACAGCAGGGGCCAGGACATTCAGCAACAACCGGCGATGTCACATCAGGGGCCAGGACATTCACCAACAACCAGCGACCTCACAGCAGGGGCCGGGACATTCAGCAACAACCAGCAACCTCACAGCAGGGGCCGGGACATTCAGCAACAACCAGCGACCTCACAGCAGGGGCCAGGACATTCACCAACAACCGGCGACCTCATAGCAGGGGCCAGGACATTCACCAACAACCAACGACCTTACAGCAGGGGCCGGGACATTCAGCAACAACCAGCGACCTCATAGCAGGGGCCAGGACATTCACCAACAACCAACGACCTCACAGCAGGGGCCAGGACATTCAGCATCAACCAGCGACCTCACAGCAGGGGCCAGGACATTCAGCAACAACCGGCGACCTCACAGCAGGGGCCAGGACATTCAGCAACAACCAGCGACCTCACAGCAGGGGCCAGGACATTCACCAACAACCAACGACCTCACAGCAGGGGCCAGGACATTCAGCAACAACCGGCGACCTCACAGCAGGGGCCAGGACATTCAGCAACAACCGGCGACCTCACAGCAGGGGCCAGGACATTCACCAACAACCAGTGACCTCACAGCAGGGGCCAGGACATTCAGCAACAACTGGCGACCTCACAGCAGAGGCCAGGACATTCAGCAACAACCAGCGACCTCACAGCAGGGGCCAGGACATTCACGAACAACCGGCGACCTCACAGCAGGGGCCAGGACATTCAGCAACAACTGGCGACCTCACAGCAGGGGCCAGGACATTCACCAACAACCAGCGACCTCACAGCAGGGGCCGGGACATTCAGCAACAACCAACGACCTCACAGCAGGGGCAGGACATTCAGCAACAACCAGCGACCTCACAGCAGGGGCCAGGACATTCAGCAACAACCAGCGACCTCACAGCAGGGGCCGGGACATTCAGCAACAACTGGCGACCTCACAGCAGGAGCCAGGACATTTACCAACAACCAGCGACCTCACAGCAGGGGCCAGGACATTCACCAACAACCAGCAACCTCACAGCAGGGGCCAGGACATTCACCAACAACCGTCGACCTCACAGCAGGGGCCAGGACATTCAGCAACAACCGGCGACCTCACAGCAGGGGCCGAGACATTCAGCAACAACCAGCGACCTCACAGCAGGGGCCAGGACATTCAGCAACAACCAGCGACCTTACAGCAGGGGCCGGGACATTCACTAACAACCAACGACCTCACAGCAGGGGCCAGGACATTCAGCAACAACCAGCGACCTCACAGCAGGGGCCAGGACATTCACCAACAACCAACAACCTCACAGCAGGGGCCAGGACATTCAGCAACAACCAGCGACCTCACAGCAGGGGCCAGGACATTCAGCAACAACCAACGACCTCACAGCAGGGGCCGGGACATTCAGCAACAACCGGCGACCTCACAGCAGGGGCCGAGACATTCAGCAACAACCAGCGACCTCACAGCAGGGGCCGGGACATTCAGCAACAACCAGCGACCTCACAGCAGGGGCCAGGACATTCACCAACAACCAACAACCTCACAGCAGGGGCCAGGACATTCAGCAACAACCAGCGACCTCACAGCAGGGGCCAGGACATTCAGCAACAACCAACGACCTCACAGCAGGGGCCAGGACATTCAGCAACAACCGGCGACCTCACAGCAGGGGCCAGGACATTCAGCAACAACCAGCGACCTCACAGCAGGGGCCAGGACATTCACCAACAACCAACGACCTCACAGCAGGGGCCAGGACATTCAGCAACAACCGGCGACCTCACAGCAGGGGCCAGGACATTCAGCAACAACCGGCGACCTCACAGCAGGGGCCAGGACATTCACCAACAACCAGTGACCTCACAGCAGGGGCCAGGACATTCAGCAACAACCGGCGACCTCACAGCAGAGGCAAGGACATTCAGCAACAACCAGCGACCTCACAGCAGGGGCCAGGACATTCACCAACAACCGGCGACCTCACAGCAGGGGCCAGGACATTCAGCAACAACTGGCGACCTCACAGCAGGGGCCAGGACATTCAGCAACAACCAGCGACCTCACAGCAGGGGCCGGGACATTCAGCAACAACCAACGACCTCACAGCAGGGGCAGGACATTCAGCAACAACCAGCGACCTCACAGCAGGGGCCAGGACATTCAGCAACAACCAGCGACCTCACAGCAGGGGCCGGGACATTCAGCAACAACTGGCGACCTCACAGCAGGAGCCAGGAAATTTACCAACAACCAGCGACCTCACAGCAGGGGCCAGGACATTCAGCAACAACCAGCGACCTCACAGCAGGGGCCAGGACATTCACCAACAACCAGCAACCTCACAGCAGGGGCCAGGACATTCACCAACAACCGTCGACCTCACAGCAGGGGCCAGGACATTCAGCAACAACCGGCGACCTCACAGCAGGGGCCGAGACATTCAGCAACAACCAGCGACCTCACAGCAGGGGCCGGGACATTCAGCAACAACCAGCGACCTCACAGCAGGGGCCAGGACATTCACCAACAACCAGCGACCATACAGCAGGGGCCGGGACATTCAGCAACAACCAACGACCTCACAGCAGGGGCAGGACATTCAGCAACAACCAACGACCTCACAGCAGGGGCCAGGACATTCAGCAACAACCAGCGACCTCACAGCAGGGGCCGGGACATTCAGCAACAACCAACGACCTCACAGCAGAGGCCAGGACATTCAGCAACAACCAGCGACCTCACAGCAGGGGCCAGGACATTCAGCAACAACCAGCGACTTCACAGCAGGGGCCAGGACATTCACCAACAACCAGCGACCTCACAGCAGGGGCCAGGACATTCAGCAACAACCAGCGACCTCACAGCAGGGGCCAGGTCATTCACCAACAACCAGCGACCTCACAGCAGGGGCCAGGACATTCAGCAACAACCGGCGACCTCACAGCAGGGGCCAGGACATTCAGCAACAACCGGCGACCTCACAGCAGAGGCCAGGACATTCAGCAACAACCGGCGACCTCACAGCAGGGGCCAGGACATTCAGCAACAACCAGCGACCTCACAGCAGGGGCCAGGACATTCAGCAACAACCAGCGACCTCACAGCAGGGGCCAGGACATTCAGCAACAACCAGCGACCTCACAGCAAGGGCCAGGACATTCAGCAATGACCAGCGACCTCACAGCAGGGGCCAGGACATTCAGCAACAACCAGCGACCTCACAGCAGGGGCCAGGACATTCAGCAACAACCAACGACCTCACAGCAGAGGCCAGGACATTCAGCAACAACCAGCGACCTCACAGCAGGGGCCAGGACATTCAGCAACAACCAGCGACCTCACAGCAGGGGCCAGGACATTCAGCAACAACCAACGACCTCACAGCAGGGGCCAGGACATTCACCAACAACCAGCGACCTCACAGCAGGGGCCAGGACATTCAGCAACAACCAGCGACCTCACAGCAGGTGCCGGGACATTCAGCAACAACCAGCGACCTCACAGCAGGGGCCAGGACATTCAGCAACAACCAGCGATCTCACAGCAGGGGCCAGGACATTCAGCAACAACCGGCGACCTCACAGCAGGGGCCAGGACATTCACCAACAACCAGCGACCTCACAGCAGGGGCCAGGACATTCAGCAACAACCAACGACCTCACAGCAGGGGCAGGACATTCAGCAACAACCAGCGACCTCACAGCAGGGGCCAGGACATTCAGCAACAACCAGCGACCTCACAGCAGGAGCCAGGACATTTACCAACAACCAGCGACCTCACAGCAGGGGCCAGGACATTCAGCAACAACCAGCGACCTCACAGCAGGGGCCAGGACATTCACCAACAACCAGCAACCTCACAGCAGGGGCCAGGACATTCACCAACAACCGTCGACCTCACAGCAGGGGCCAGGACATTCAGCAACAACCGGCGACCTCACAGCAGGGGCCGAGACATTCAGCAACAACCAGCGACCTCACAGCAGGGGCCGGGACATTCAGCAACAACCAGCGACCTCACAGCAGGGGCCAGGACATTCACCAACAACCAGCGACCATACAGCAGGGGCCGGGACATTCAGCAACAACCAACGACCTCACAGCAGGGGCCAGGACATTCAGCAACAACCAGCGACCTCACAGCAGGGGCCAGGACATTCAGCAACAACCAGCGACCTCACAGCAGGGGCCGGGACATTCACCAACAACCAGCGACCTCACAGCAGGGGCCGGGACATGCAGCAACAACCAGCGACCTCACAGCAGGGGCAGGACATTCAGCAACAACCAACGACCTCACAGCAGGGGCCAGGACATTCAGCAACAACCAGCGACCTCACAGCAGGGGCCAGGACATTCACCAACAACCAGCGACCTCACAGCAGAGGCCAGGACATTCAGCAACAACCAGCGACCTCACAGCAGGGGCCGGGACATTCAGCAACAACCAACGACCTCACAGCAGAGGCCAGGACATTCAGCAACAACCAGCGACCTCACAGCAGGGGCCAGGACATTCAGCAACAACCAGCGACTTCACAGCAGGGGCCAGGACATTCACCAACAACCAGCGACCTCACAGCAGGGGCCAGGACATTCACCAACAACCAGCGACCTCACAGCAGGGGCCAGGACATTCAGCAACAACCAGCGACCTCACAGCAGGGGCCAGGACATTCAGCAACAACCAGCGACCTCACAGCAGGGGCCAGGACATTCAGCAACAACCAGCGACCTCACAGCAGGGGCCAGGACATTCAGCAACAACCAGCGACCTCACAGCAGGGGCCAGGACATTCAGCAACAACCAACGACCTCACAGCAGGGGCCAGGACATTCACCAACAACCAGCGACCTCACAGCAGGGGCCAGGACATTCAGCAACAACCAGCGACCTCACAGCAGGTGCCGGGACATTCAGCAACAACCAGCGACCTCACAGCAGGGGCCAGGACATTCAGCAACAACCAGCGATCTCACAGCAGGGGCCAGGACATTCAGCAACAACCGGTGACCTCACAGCAGGGGCCAGGACATTCAGCAACAACCGGCGACCTCACAGCAGGGGCCAGGACATTCACCAACAACCAGCGACCTCACAGCAGGGGCCAGGACATTCAGCAACAACCGGCGACCTCACAGCAGGGGCCAGGACATTCACCAACAACCAGCGACCTCACAGCAGGGGCCGGGACATTCAGCAACAACCGGCGACCTCACAGCAGAGGCCAGGACATTCAGCAACAACCGCCGACCTCACAGCAGGGGCCGGGACATTCACCAACAACCAGCGACCTCACAGCAGAGGCCAGGACATTCAGCAACAACCGGCGACCTCACAGCAGAGGCCAGGACATTCACCAACAACCAGCGACCTCACAGCAGGGTCCAGGACATTCAGCAACAACCAGCGACCTCACAGCAGGGGCCAGGACATTCACCAACAACCAGCGACCTCACAGCAGGGGCCGGGACATTCAGCAACAACCAGCGACCTCACAGCAGGGGCAGGACATTCAGCAACAACCAGCGACCTCACAGCAGGGGCCAGGACATTCAGCAACAACCGGCGACCTCACAGCAGGGGCCAGGACATTCAGCAACAACCAGCGACCTCACAGCAGGGGCCAGGACATTCAGCAACAACCAGCGACCTCACAGCAGGGGCCAGGACATTCAGCAACAACCAGCGACCTCACAGCAGGGGCCAGGACATTCAGCAACAACCAGCGACCTCACAGCAGGGGCCAGGACATTCAGCAACAACCAGCGACCTCACAGCAGGGGCCAGGACATTCACCAACAACCAACGACCTCACAGCAGGGGCCGGGACATTCAGCAACAACCAGCGACCTCACAGCAGGGGCCAGGACATTCAGCAACAACCAGCGACCTCACAGCAGGGGCCAGGACATTCAGCAACAACCAGCGACCTCACAGCAGGAGCCAGGACATTCACCAACAACCAGCGACCTCACAGCAGGGGCCAGGACATTCACCAACAACCAGCGACCTCACAGCAGGGGCCAGGACATTCAGCAACAACCAACGACCTCTCAGCAGGGGCCGGGACATTCACCAACAACCAGCGACCTCACAGCAGAGGCCAGGACATTCAGCAACAACCAGCGACCTCACAGCAGGGGCCAGGACATTCAGCAACAACCAGCGACTTCACAGCAGGGGCCAGGACATTCACCAACAACCAACAACCTCACAGCAGGGGCCAGGACATTCACTAACAACCAACGACCTCACAGCAGGGGCCGGGACATTCAGCAACAACCAGCGACCTCACAGCAGGGGCCAGGACATTCAGCAACAACCAGCGACCTCACAGCAGGGGCCAGGACATTCAGCAACAACCAGCGACCTCACAGCAGAGGCCAGGACATTCACCAACAACCAGCGACCTCACAGCAGGGGCCGAGACATTCACCAACAACCAGCGACCTCACAGCAGAGGCCAGGACATTCACCAACAACCAGCGACCTCACAGCAGAGGCCAGGACATTCAGCAACAACCAGCGACCTCACAGCAGAGGCCAGGACATTCAGCAACAACCAGCGACCTCACAGCAGGGGCCAGGACATTCAGCAACAACCAGCGACCTCACAGCAGGGGCCAGGACATTCAGCAACAACCAGCGACCTCACAGCAGGGGCCAGGACATTCAGCAACAACCAACGACCTCACAGCAGAGGCCAGGACATTCACCAACAACCAGCGACCTCACAGCAGGGGCCAGGACATTCACCAACAACCGGCGACCTCACAGCAGGGGCCTGGAAATTCACCAACAACCAGCGACCTCACAGCAGGGGCCAGGACATTCAGCAACAACCAGCGACCTCACAGCAGGGGCCAGGACATTCAGCAACAACCAGCGACCTCACAGCAGGGGCCAGGACATTCAGCAACAACCAGCGACCTCACAGCATGGGCCAGGACATTCAGCAACGACCGGCGACCTCACAGCAGGGGCCAGGACATTCAGCAACAACCAACGACCTCACAGCAGAGGCCAGGACATTCAGCAACAACCAACGACCTCACAGCAGGGGCCGGGACATTCAGCAACAACCAGCGACCTCACAGCAGGGGCCAGGACATTCAGCAACAACCAGCGACCTCACAGCAGGGGCCAGGACATTCAGCAACAACCAGCGACCTCACAGCAGGGGCAGGACATTCAGCAACAACCAACGACCTCACAGCAGGGGCCAGGACATTCAGCAACAACCAGCGACCTCACAGCAGGGGCCAGGACATTCAGCAATAACCAACAACCTCATAGCAGGGGCCAGGACATTCAGCAACAACCAGCGACCTCACAGCAGGGGCCAGGACATTCAGCAACAACCAACGACCTCACAGCAGAGGCCAGGACATTCAGCAACAACCAGCGACCTCACAGCAGGGGCCAGGACATTCGGCAACAACTAACAACCTCATAGCAGGGGCCAGGACATTCAGCAACAACCAGCGACCTCACAGCAGGGGCCAGGAAATTCACCAACAACCAGCGACCTCACAGCAGAGGCCAGGACATTCAGCAACAACCAGCGACCTCACAGCAAGGGCCAGGACATTCAGCAACAACCAGCGACCTCACAGCAGGGGCCAGGACATTCAGCAACAACCAGCGACCTCACAGCAGGGGCCAGGACATTCAGCAACAACCAGCGACCTCACAGCAGGGGCCAGGACATTCAGCAACAACCAGCGACCTCACAGCAGGGGCCAGGACATTCAGCAACAACCAGCGACCTCACAGCAGGGGCCAGGACATTCAGCAACGACCGGCGACCTCACAGCAGGGGCCAGGACATTCAGCAACAACCAACGACCTCACAGCAGAGGCCAGGACATTCAGCAACAACCAGCGACCTCACAGCAGGGGCCGGGACATTCACCAACAACCAACGACCTCACAGCAGAGGCCAGGACATTCAGCAACAACCAGCGACCTCACAGCAGGGGCCAGGACATTCAGCAACAACCAACGACCTCACAGCAGAGGCCAGGACATTCAGCAACAACCAACGACCTCACAGCAGGGGCCGGGACATTCAGCAACAACCAGCGACCTCACAGCAGGGGCCAGGACATTCAGCAACAACCAGCGACCTCACAGCAGGGGCCAGGACATTCAGCAACAACCAGCGACCTCACAGCAGGGGCAGGACATTCAGCAACAACCAACGACCTCACAGCAGGGGCCAGGACATTCAGCAACAACCAGCGACCTCACAGCAGGGGCCAGGACATTCAGCAATAACCAACAACCTCATAGCAGGGGCCAGGACATTCAGCAACAACCAGCGACCTCACAGCAGGGGCCAGGACATTCAGCAACAACCAACGACCTCACAGCAGAGGCCAGGACATTCAGCAACAACCAGCGACCTCACAGCAGGGGCCAGGACATTCGGCAACAACCAACAACCTCATAGCAGGGGCCAGGACATTCAGCAACAACCAGCGACCTCACAGCAGGGGCCAGGAAATTCACCAACAACCAGCGACCTCACAGCAGAGGCCAGGACATTCAGCAACAACCAGCGACCTCACAGCAGGGGCCAGCACATTCAGCAACAACCAACAACCTCATAGCAGAGGCCAGGACATTCACCAACAACCAGCGACCTCACAGCAGAGGCCAGGACATTCAGCAACAACCAGCGACCTCACAGCAGGGGCCAGGACATTCACCAACAACCAGCGACCTCACAGCAGGGGCCAGCACATTCAGCAACAACCAGCGACCTCATAGCAGGGGCCAGGACATTCACCAACAACCAGCGACCTCACAGCAGGGGCCAGGACATTCACCAACAACCAGCGACCTCACAGCAGGGGCCAGCACATTCAGCAACAACCAGCGACCTCATAGCAGGGGCCGGGAAATTCACCAACAACCAGCGACCTCACAGCAGGGGCCAGGACATTCAGCAACAACCAACGACCTCACAGCAGGGGCCAGGACATTCACCAACAACCAGCGACCTCACAGCAGGGGCCAGGACATTCACCAACAACCAGCGACCTCACAGCAGAGGCCAGCACATTCACCAACAACCAGCGACCTCACAGCAGGGGCCAGGACATTCAGCAACAACCGGCGACCTCACAGCAGGGGCCAGGACATTCAGCAACAACCAGCGACCTCACAGCAGGGGCCAGGACATTCAGCAACAACCAGCGACCTCACAGCAGGGGCCAGGACATTCAGCAACAACCAGCGACCTCACAGCAGGGGCCAGGACATTCAGCAACAACCAACGACCTCACAGCAGAGGCCAGGACATTCACCAACAACCAGCGACCTCACAGCAGGGGCCAGCACATTCACCAACAACCGGCGACCTCACAGCAGGGGCCGGGAAATTCACCAACAACCAGCGACCTCACAGCAGGGGCCAGGACATTCAGCAACAACCAGCGACCTCACAGCAGGGGCCAGGACATTCAGCAACAACCAGCGACCTCACAGCAGGGGCCAGGACATTCAGCAACAACCAACGACCTCACAGCAGGGGCCAGGACATTCACCAACAACCAACAACCTCACAGCGGGGGCCAGGACATTCAGCAACAACCGGCGACCTCACAGCAGAGGCCAGGACATTCAGCAACAACCAGCGACCTCACAGCAGGGGCCAGGACATTCAGCAACAACCAGCGACCTCACAGCAGGGGCCGGGACATTCAGCAACAACCAGCGACCTCACAGCAGGGGCCAGGACATTCACCAACAACCAGCGACCTCACAGCAGGGGCCAGGACATTCAGCAACAACCAACGACCTCACAGCAGGGGCCAGGACATTCACCAACAACCAGCGACCTCACAGCAGGGGCCAGGACATTCAGCAACAACCAGCGACCTCACAGCAGGGGCCGGGACATTCAGCAACAACCAGCGACCTCACAGCAGGGGCCAGGACATTCAGCAACAACCAGCGACCTCACAGCAGGGGCCAGGACATTCAGCAACAACCAGCGACCTCACAGCAGGGGCCAGGACATTCACCAACAACCAACAACCTCACAGCGGGGGCCAGGACATTCAGCAACAACCGGCGACCTCACAGCAGAGGCCAGGACATTCAGCAACAACCAGCGACCTCACAGCAGGGGCCAGGACATTCAGCAACAACCAGCGACCTCACAGCAGAGGCCAGGACATTCACTAACAACCAACAACCAACGACCTCACAGCAGAGGCCAGGACATTCAGCAACAACCAGCGACCTCACAGCAGGGGCCGGGACATTCAGCAACAACCAGCGACCTCACAGCAGGGGCCAGGACATTCAGCAACAACCAGCGACCTCACAGCAGGGCCCAGGACATTCAGCAACAACCAGCGACCTCACAGCAGGGGCCAGGACATTCACCAACAACCAGCGACCTCACAGCAGAGGCCAGGACATTCAGCAACAACCAACGACCTCACAGCAGGGGCCAGGACATTCAGCAACAACCAGCGACCTCACAGCAGGGGCCAGGACATTCAGCAACAACCAGCGACCTCACAGCAGGGGCCAGGACATTCACCAACAACCAGCGACCTCACAGCAGGGGCCGGGACATTCAGCAACAACCAGCGACCTCACAGCAGAGGCCGGGACATTCAGCAACAACCAGCGACCTCACAGCAGGGGCCAGGGTGTTGCTGGATGTCACACACAGCAACATCGCTAGCAAGTTGTGCCTCAGCAGCGATGTTGCTAGCGATGTTGCTTAGTGTGACGTGGCCTTTAAGGACACACAGGGATAACAAACAAGAGAAAACAACAAACACCTCATCTCCACATGACTCAGGGAGAGAAGCTGCAACAAGCACCCAGCCTCTCCTGATGTGTGCGAGCCGCCTGCCTGCACTGAAGACATGGTAAAGATATGAAATATCACCAGCACCGAGTACTAGGAAGTGAAGGCTTATAAAGACAAGGGAAGTGCTGAGGAACTCTGCAGGGTCCTAAAGAGAAAGGGATGAACACTAAACAGGAATAGTAGAAGGTCGGGGAGCAGTTTGCCCAGCCACACGCTTCTATAGCCGGACACCACAGGACTGTCACCCATGATATACCCGAGACAATTACATTTTTTAACAATTGTGAGAACTTTTTTTCACCAATTAAATAAAAAAACCCCTACACTTGTTTTATGTCTGTAAACTCGTACTGACCCGGGGAACCACATTGCCTGCTCAGGTTTACCATATAATTACAGAGCTGCTAACAAACTAAAAATAATCAGACCTCTAAGATATAATATGGGTTAGGTACCTCCTTAATTCTCAAATTTGTTTCAAAATTTCCACTAGAGACCACCCTAGTGACCCCATAACAACACAACACAGGAAGTCTTGTCATAGGAGTTTTGTAACACCAGCATGGTGGGATTATAATTCAAATGTAATTTTTGTGTGAAAATAGACTTTAGTATGAAGTATATAGGAGCCGTTTGTTAAAGGGAATCTGTCAGCAGGTTTTGCTCCCCCGTCTGTAGAGACAGAGCCCCTGATTCCAGCGATGTGTCACTTACTGAGCTGTGTGCCGTCTCCTCTGCTGCAAATCCAGCATTATACATGAATATGCTGGACTACCTGCAGCATGCCAGGTAGTCCTGTAATGATAATCTACTGATGATTAACCAGTGATTTTATCACAACTACACTGCACAGGCCAGTAAGTGACACATCGCAGAAATCAGGATCTCTACCCCTATATTATCTTGCTCTCAGATTAAGAAGTACTTTGCACGCTGTGACATCGCTAGCCGATGCTGAGCGCGATAGTCCCCGGCCTCGTTGCAGATGCGATATGTTGTGATAGCTGCCGTAGGGAACATTTACGCTATGGCAGCTTCACACGCACGTACCTGCCCTGCGACATCGCTCTGGCCGGCGACCCGCCTCCTTCCTAAGGGGGCGGGGTGTGCGGCGTCACAGCGACGTCACACGGCAGGCGGCCAATAGCAGCGGAGGGGCGGAGATGAGTGGGACGTAACATCCCGCCCACCTCCGTCCTTCCACATTGCCGGTGGAGACAGGTAAGGAGATGTTCCTCGCTCCTGTGACTTCACACGCAGCGATGTGCGCGGCTGCAGGAGCGAGGAACAACATCGTATCTCCTATTGGTGCGACATTATGGAAATGACCAACACTGCACAGATCACCGATTTACCACGCTTTTGTGATCGTTTATCGGTGCTTCTAGGCTTTACACGTTGCAACGTCGTTACTGGCGCCGGATGTGCGTCACTTTCAATTTGACCCCGACGATATCGCAGTGGCGATATCACAACGTACAAAGTACCCCTAAGTGTCAAAACCTGGTGACAGATTCTTTTTAATGATCACATTTCACAGATGATCCTATGGAAACGTTCTTCTCACCGACTCTCCAGCGCGTAACACCATCCTATAAAGCATTGCTAGGTCATTCTCAATTAATATAAGCAGTCCTGAGCCAGAATCCGTGGTCACAGTTTGGGCTCCTGCGCACGTAACTGCTGAATATTCTGCAGCGATCTGACAGCGCATGTGCGCATCAAATCGCTGCAGAGACACTGCGGAATGGATGCAGTATTTTTGTTAAAAAAAGCCGATTTCCTGCGCTCTGGCTGCTGCCCCCGCCATAGACAGAGGGAGCTGCATCCACAGCGCACGGAATAAGTGACATGCTCATTTTATGAACGCACGGATTTGGGTCAAAATTATAGCTCCTAAATCGCTGCGTTCAAAAAAGCAACGTCAGGACGCATGCAATTACACTGCAGTGCAATACGCAGCATAAACAAATGTGAGTACGCAACGTGCGCACGAGCCCTTAAAGTTACAGAGAACGTCTCTTCCTGGAGCAGCCGTCCTGAATAAGACAAACGCCCGATGGTTATATATAAATATATATGTATGTGCTGTATACATGTGTGTGTGTGTGTGTATATATATGTGTGTGCAGTGCAGCCTAGGATGTATGGACTCCTGGTGGTATATATATATATATATATATATATATATATATATATATATATATATATATATATATATATTGTGAGACTGTGACCGGGGTTATCTATGACGGCCGGTATGTCTCGCCCCGGTTTTGCTCACTCCATGATAGAAAGTAAATCCACTATAGGGTTAATGCTGTTTCCCTACAGGCTGAAGGAAGGGTTAAATAGAATCAGGAACAAGGACAGGTGTGCCGGGTGTGAGGGAGTGAACAGAACTTCCTGAGCTCTCTGCTGGAGAGGCACATGTATTTTGTTATGGACTTTTGTTTGGACATTAAAACCGTGTGCTGTGAACCTTAATGCCTGGATTCCGTGTCTTCTGCTGCGCAGCCGACCGTGCTACCTCACATATGGTGAAGAATGCGGGCAGACAGCCGGTGAGGTGTAGCATCCATCCCTGGTGACCCGGTAGCACATGTCCTGGATTCGAGCGGCTATACTACAGCCCAAACCCAGCGACGCCATGGAAGACATACTAAGGCTGCAGCAACAGACTAATGCACAGCTACAAGAGGCTAATGCACAGCTACAAGAGGCTAATGCACAGCAGCAACAGACCAATGCACACCTGCTCCGGGCGTTGGAACGTCAGCAGCAATCCTTGCAAGTGCAGGAAAAAAAACTCCAAGAACAGATGGATCACCCGTACGCTCCCAGGCCTATGACTTGTTGCATCTTGTAAAAAAGTGGTTGCAGCCTGACACTCTGAGCCCGGCGCAAATGGTGGAAAGGGTAGTAGTGGATCGTTTTGTGCGCACTTTACCAGTCACCGTTCAACGGTGGGTCGGACAGGGTGACCCGAGTACCCTGGACCAATTAGTGTCCCTGGTAGAGCGGCATGTAGCTACGCAGGACTTGATACGGGACACTGAGACTTTGCGTACCGCCCGTCGGTCCGGCCCCTCCAAGCCTAGGGCCAAGGACCCACCGCTGACAACGGTGCAGGAGTCCCCTACCGTCCCGTCTGAGGCCGCGGCCGCCATTCCTGAGGTCCGGAGGGTTCTGTACCCTAAACGACAACCCGTCAAGGGGGTTTCCGTCCCCATTAGATGTTGGCGGTGCCAGCGGGTGGGACATATGGAAGCCCAGTGTCCACTCACCACGGAGCCCATGGATTGTGGGGTTACCCGGCGGGTTTCAATGTATGCTCAGGTGGTGTGTACCGCTGACCTGGTCTCCCCAGAGACGGAGCCCCACTTGTGCCAAATACAGGTGAATGGATGTCCGGTTACAGGATTGTTGGATTCCGGAAGCTTAGTGACCCTTGTGCGATCCACCTTGAGGGCTAAAGTAAAGGCCACAGGACGCACCGTGGGGGTGGTTTGCATACATGGGGACCGCCGCGACTATCCCACGGGGATTGTCACCATCACAGCACCTTGCGGTCAGGTGCAACATGAGGTGGGACTTCTTAACACTCTTCCTTATGACGTGATCCTAGGAAGGGATCTGCCCTATTTTTGGACTTTATGGAGGGGACCCCCTAAGTCCCCTCAGATATTGGTCGGTCCGGGACCTGAGCCCTACAATCCTGAATCCGGGACACCTGCCGTAGGGGTCACCATGATAGGGACAGAGTGTGAACCCGATAGGTCGCCCCTAGAGGTATTGGCAGGAGAGGCTGAGACGGTCGAGCCCATCCCGGAGTTGGAGGCGTCCCCGGATACGTTTGGGACAGCCCAACTCCAGGACCCTACGTTAATACATGCCCGGAGTCGGGTGACAGTAGTTGACGGGGTGGCACAGCTGCCCGGTGCCCAGGTAAGGTACCCCCATTTCGCTCTTTAGCAGGATTTACTCTACCGGGTAGATGAAATACGGGGCGTGGGGGTAGAACAGTTGGTGATGCCCCAGCCGCATCGCCGGCGGGTCCTCGACTTGGCTCATAAACACCTGATGAGTGGCCACCTAGGGGTCAAGAAAACGCAGGAGCGAATATTGCAAAGGTTCTATTGGCCCGGGGTCTTTGGGGAGGTAAAACGGTTCTGCGAAACCTGCCCGGAGTGTCATCTTACCGCACCCCTGACCCATTTTCGCAGTCCGTTGGTACTGTTACCCATTATAGAAGTCCCTTTTGAACGGATAGGGATGGATCTGGTGGGGCCCCTCGTAAAGTCCGCTCGAGGGCACCAACACATCCTAGTGATCGTTGACTATGCCACCCGGTATCCCGAGGCGATACCTCTCAGACATACTGCAGCAAAGCTTATAGCTCGGGAGTTGTTTGCTGTGTTCTGCCGGGTGGGGTTGCCCAAGGAGATCCTTACGGATCAGGGGACCCCATTCATGTCTAAAGTGACCAAAGAGCTATGCCGGCTACTCCAGATCAAGCAGTTGCGTACGTCTGTGTTTCATCCTCAGACGGACGGTTTAGTGGAACGATTCAATAAAACCCTGAAAACCATGCTAAGAAGGGTGATTTCAAAAGACGGGAAAGACTGGGATATGATGCTTCCCTATTTGATGTTTGCCATACGAGAGGTGCCACAGGCATCCACGGGGTTTTCGCCTTTTGAATTGTTATACGGGCGACATCCCCGGGGATTGTTGGACCTGGCAAAGGAAACATGGGAGCAAGAGCCCACCCCCCATAAAAGTGTGATCGAACACATTTTAGGTATGCAGAACCGCATAAGCGCGGTCATGCCAATTGTGAAGGAACATTTACAGGAGGCTCAGGCCGCGCAAAGCGGCCGCTACAATAGACAAGCCACCGTGCGGACCTTTAAACCCGGGGATCGGGTGTTGGTATTAATCCCCACGGCGGAGAGTAAATTCCTGGCTCAGTGGCAAGGCCCCTACGAGATAAAGGAAAGAGTCGGGGTGGTCAACTATAAAGTATTGCAGCCCGGTAGGCGGAAACCTGAACAAATATACCATGTCAACCTATTAAAACCTTGGCAGGAACGGGAAAGCCTGATGGCTGTTTTTTCCCCACCTCCCTCCTCTTCGGGTCGTTCACATCCGGCTCCAGCGACCTCCGGAGAGGACGAACCGGAAGTTAGGATTGGAGAAGCCCTCACCAAGCAACAGAGGCGAGAGGCCAGACGGCTGGTTCAGCAGAACCCCGATGTCTTCTCCGAGCTGCCCGGTAGGACCAGTCTGATACGACATGATATTATCACCGAGCCCCACCTGAAGGTACGCCTGAAGTCATACCGGGTACCGGAGGCTCGACGACAAGCCATATCGGAGGAAGTAAAGACAATGTTACGCCTGGGGGTCATCGAAAAATCCCGGAGTGAATGGGCTAGTCCGATTGTCCTAATACCAAAACCCGATGGCTCCTTAAGGTTCTGCAATGACTTTAGGAGATTGAACGAAATATCCAAGTTCGATCTCTACCCCATGCCCCGGGTGGATGAGTTGATTGATAGGCTGGGACAGGCGCGATATTTTACCACGCTCGACCTGACCAAGGGGTACTGGCAGGTGCCACTAACGGAGTCCGCCAAGGAGAAAACCGCTTTTGTTACGCCGGAGGGTCTCTTCCACTATGTTGTCTTGCCTTTTGGGTTACATGGCGCTCCGGCCACGTTCCAGAGGTTGATGGACTTAGTGCTGGAACCCCACCAGGCGTATGCATCAGCGTACCTGGATGACATCATTATTTACAGCTCCGATTGGCAGACTCACTTGGAACAGGTACAAGCGGTGGTGGACGCGCTTCGAACAGCCGGATTGACAGCCAATCCCAAGAAATGTGCATTGGTACTCACGGAAGCCCGCTACTTGGGCTACGTGATAGGCCAAGGAGTGATTAAGCCCCAAATTAACAAGGTTGAGGCGATCCAGAAGTGGCCTAGACCCCTGACCACGAAGCAGGTTAGGGCCTTCCTGGGTATCGTGGGGTACTACAGGAGGTTTGTAAAGGATTTTGCGGGACTATCAGCCCCCTTGACGGACCTTCTCAAAGGCAAGAAGTCCGTCATGGTGCGCTGGACTCCGCAGGCCGAGGACTCCTTCCGGGCCCTGAAGGGGGTCCTGTGCGGACAGCCCGTTCCTGTACACCCTGATTTCCGGAAGGAGTTCATAGTACAGACTGACGCCTCAGAGGTCGGCCTGGGGGCAGTGCTGTCTCAGGTGGTTCAGGGGGAGGAACACCCCGTCACCTTCTTAAGTAGGAAGCTCACCCCTCCCGAGCGGAATTATAGCGTAGTGGAGAAGGAGTGCCTGGCGATCAAGTGGGCCTTGGAGTCCCTACGCTATTACCTGCTGGGACGGCAGTTTTGCTTGGTGACGGATCACTCTCCACTGGTCTGGATGAGGTCCGCCAAGGAACGGAATGCCCGGGTTACCCGGTGGTTCCTTTCTCTGCAGAACTTCCGGTTTACGGTTGAACACCGGGCCGGTGGGTTGCAGGGCAACGCCGATGCCTTGTCCCGCAGCCCGTGTTTGATGGCTGGAGTTCAACCCCGCACGCTTGAACTGAGGGGGGGGGGGGGTATGTAAGACTGTGACCGGGGTTATCTATGACGGCCGGTATGTCTCGCCCCGGTTGTGCTCACTCCATGATAGAAAGTAAATCCACTATAGGGTTAATGCTGTTTCCCTACAGGCTGAAGGAAGGGTTAAATAGAATCAGGAACAAGGGCAGGTGGGCCGGGTGTGAGGGAGTGAACAGAACTCCCTGAGCTCTCTGCTGGAGAGGCACATGTATTTTGTTATGGACTTTTGTTTGGACATTAAAACCGTGTGCTGTGAACCTTAATGCCTGGATCCCGTGTCTTCTGCTGCGCAGCCGACCACGCTACCTCACAATATATATATGTGTATGTGCTCTGTATACATGCCTGTGTGCTATGTGTTGTATACATGTGTGTGTATATATGTGTGTGTGTGTATATATATGTGTGTGTGTATATATATGTGTGTGTGTATATATATGTGTGTGTGTGTATATATATGTGTGTGTGTATATATATGTGTGTGTGTGTATATATATGTGTGTGTGTATATATATGTGTGTGTGTGTATATATATGTGTGTGTGTATATATATGTGTGTGCAGTGCAGCCTAGAATGTATGGACTCCTGGTGGTATATATATAGATATATATATATATATATATATATATATATATATATATATATATATATATATATATATATATATATATATATGTGCTCTGTATACATGCCTGTGTGCTATGTGCTGTATACATGTGTGTGTGTATATATGTGTGTGCAGTGCAGCCTAGGATGTGTGGACTCCTGGTGGTATATATATATATATATATATATATATATATATATATATATATATATATGTATGTGCTCTGTATACATGCCTGTGTGCTATGTGCTGTATACATGTGTGTATATATATGTGTGTGCAGTGCAGCCTATGTTGTATGGACTCCTGGTGGTATATATATATATATATGTATGTGCTCTGTATACATGCCTGTGTGCTATGTGCTGTATACATGTGTGTATATATATGTGTGTGCAGTGCAGCCTAGGATGTATGGACTCCTGGTGGTATATATATGTATATGTATATGTATGTGCTCTGTATACATGCCTGTGTGCTATGTGCTGTATACATGTGTGTGTGTATATATGTGTGTGCAGTGCAGCCTAGGATGTATGCACTCCTGGTGGTGTATATATAAATGTATTTGCTCTGTATACATGCCTGTGTGCTACATACATGTGTACATACTGTATGTGTATGTGCTTAGTGTATACATGTGTGTGTATGTGTGTGTGTGTACTATGTGTATATATAGACAGTGGGTATGGAAAGTATTCAGACCCCTTTACGTTTTTCACAGTTTAATTGCAGCTATTTACCAATGCAGACTATGCGCCCCATCCCCCATTGTGACAGGAAAAAACAGAAATGTGGAACATGGCGTCCAGCAACGTTCACCATCCAACCTGACGGAACTGGAGAGGATCTGCAAGGAAGAATGGCCGAGCATCCCCAGATGACTCATGGCTGTACTAGCTCAAAAGGGAGGGCGCCTCTACAACCCCTGGCAGAGATTCTGGCCTCCCCGGCTCTGAGGATGTTCATTCAGTTGTTTACTTTTATATATATAAAGCCGATCACAGACAGCACAAAACTAAAGTCATTTCAGATGTCAACTTTCTGGCTTTAAGAAACACTAAAAAAATCATGAAAACATAATGTGCAGCCAGTAACGGTGACTTTTCAAAATCAAACAGGGGGAAAAATTCTGGAATCACTCAATTATGAGGAAATAAATATGTTGTCATGAAAAACAAACAAAGACCCCTCCAACACATCACTAGTAATATTGTGTGGCACCACTTCTGGCTTTTATAACAGCTGCAGTCTCTGAGGCATGGATATAATGAGTGACAGACAGTCTCTTCATCAGTCTGGCTCCAGCGTTCTCTGATTGCTGTTGCAGATCAGCTTTGCAGGTTGGAGCCTTGTCTTGGACCATTTTCTTCAGCTTCCACCAAAGATTTTTAATTGGATTGAGATCCGGACTATTTGCAGGCCATGACATTGACCTTGTGTGTCTTCTTTCAAGGAATGTTTTCCCAGTTTTTGCTCTATGGCAGGATGCATTATCATCTTGATAAATTATTTCATCATCCCCTATCATCCTTTCAATTGATGGGATAAGACAAGTGTTCAAAATTTCAATGTAAACTTGCAAATTGTCTCTCCAGTAAAGGAGACAAACTCTAGCGCAGCGCCACCTATTGGAAGTAGCGATCCTAAAAGTCACAAGTGGATTTTCAACAATCCTTTGCAATATGACTCAGGATATATAAGCCAGATCAGAATCCCAATTTGCAGACACAGTGTTTCGGGGTGCTTGCCCCTCGTCAGTGCAAAGTATGGGGGTGTCTGATCTGGCTCATGAGAAAGCTATGTGGGGACCACGGGGGAACACTATTCTCCTTAAGGAGACTTTGCAAGCCAGTCTGGCTGCCAGGTAAGGGGACTTATAGCTGCAATGCCCCTCTGGGAAATATTCAAATTGTCTCTCCAGTAAAGGAGACAAACTCTAGCACAGCGCCACCTATTGGAAGTAGCGATCCTAAAAGTCACAAGTGGATTTTCAACAATCCTTTGCAATATGACTCAGGATATATAAGCCAGATCAGAATCCCAATTTGCAGACACAGTGTTTCGGGGTGCTTGCCCCTCGTCAGTGCAAAGTATGGGGGTGTCTGATCTGGCTCATGAGAAAGCTATGTGGGGACCACGGGGGAACACTATTCTCCTTAAGGAGACTTTGCAAGCCAGTCTGGCTGCCAGGTAAGGGGACTTATAGCTGCAATGCCCCTCTGGGAAATATTCAAATTGTCTCTCCAGTAAAGGAGACAAACTCTAGCACAGCGCCACCTATTGGAAGTAGCGATCCTAAAAGTCACAAGTGGATTTTCAACAATCCTTTGCAATATGACTCAGGATATATAAGCCAGATCAGAATCCCAATTTGCAGACACGGTGTTTCGGGGTGCTTGCCCCTCGTCAGTGCAAAGTATGGGGGTGTCTGATCTGGCTCATGAGAAAGCTATGTGGGGACCACGGGGGAACACTATTCTCCTTAAGGAGACTTTGCAAGCCAGTCTGGCTGCCAGGTAAGGGGACTTATAGCTGCAATGCCCCTCTGGGAAATATTCAAATTGTCTCTCCAGTAAAGGAGACAAACTCTAGCACAGCGCCACCTATTGGAAGTAGCGATCCTAAAAGTCACAAGTGGATTTTCAACAATCCTTTGCAATATGACTCAGGATATATAAGCCAGATCAGAATCCCAATTTGCAGACACGGTGTTTCGGGGTGCTTGCCCCTCGTCAGTGCAAAGTATGGGGGTGTCTGATCTGGCTCATGAGAAAGCTATGTGGGGACCACGGGGGAACACTATTCTCCTTAAGGAGACTTTGCAAGCCAGTCTGGCTGCCAGGTAAGGGGACTTATAGCTGCAATGCCCCTCTGGGAAATATTCAAATTGTCTCTCCAGTAAAGGAGACAAACTCTAGCACAGCGCCACCTATTGGAAGTAGCGATCCTAAAAGTCACAAGTGGATTTTCAACAATCCTTTGCAATATGACTCAGGATATATAAGCCAGATCAGAATCCCAATTTGCAGACACGGTGTTTCGGGGTGCTTGCCCCTCGTCAGTGCAAAGTATGGGGGTGTCTGATCTGGCTCATGAGAAAGCTATGTGGGGACCACGGGGGAACACTATTCTCCTTAAGGAGACTTTGCAAGCCAGTCTGGCTGCCAGGTAAGGGGACTTATAGCTGCAATGCCCCTCTGGGAAATATTCAAATTGTCTCTCCAGTAAAGGAGACAAACTCTAGCACAGCGCCACCTATTGGAAGTAGCGATCCTAAAAGTCACAAGTGGATTTTCAACAATCCTTTGCAATATGACTCAGGATATATAAGCCAGATCAGAATCCCAATTTGCAGACACGGTGTTTCGGGGTGCTTGCCCCTCGTCAGTGCAAAGTATGGGGGTGTCTGATCTGGCTCATGAGAAAGCTATGTGGGGACCACGGGGGAACACTATTCTCCTTAAGGAGACTTTGCAAGCCAGTCTGGCTGCCAGGTAAGGGGACTTATAGCTGCAATGCCCCTCTAAGAAATATTCAAATTGTCTCTCCAGTAAAGGAGACAAACTCTAGCACAGCGCCACCTATTGGAAGTAGCGATCCTAAAAGTCACAAGTGGATTTTCAACAATCCTTTGCAATATGACTCAGGATATATAAGCCAGATCAGAATCCCAATTTGCAGACACGGTGTTTCGGGGTGCTTGCCCCTCGTCAGTGCAAAGTATGGGGGTGTCTGATCTGGCTCATGAGAAAGCTATGTGGGGACCACGGGGGAACACTATTCTCCTTAAGGAGACTTTGCAAGCCAGTCTGGCTGCCAGGTAAGGGGACTTATAGCTGCAATGCCCCTCTGGGAAATATTCAAATTGTCTCTCCAGTAAAGGAGACAAACTCTAGCACAGCGCCACCTATTGGAAGTAGCGATCCTAAAAGTCACAAGTGGATTTTCAACAATCCTTTGCAATATGACTCAGGATATATAAGCCAGATCAGAATCCCAATTTGCAGACACGGTGTTTCGGGGTGCTTGCCCCT